>NC_141156.1:98438403-98488403 GCF_053477565.2 Lygodium microphyllum
AAGTGTCTCGCAATGAATAACCTATGCCATGCGTAAGGCCCAACACTTTTGCCTTGACTCCATCTGTCGGTGTCCATCCTCCACAACCTGCTTGATAAGTTCTACCATGGAGTGTGTTGTGGCAAGGAATAGTAACATCCCTACATCCTTGAGCGCACGATAACTGAGATACATGGCATCGACTGACTCTGTATCAGTATGGGAGTTCCATGATAGAATTCCATCCCCCAATCCATGCATGGCACAATATTTAGGGAGACGAACCACCATGATATCGCATGCTATGCTTGTGGTTTCTTCGTCAACCTCGACCATCTTGTTTTGGTTGACCTCCTCCAATGCCTCTACCAATCAAGAGAAAGCCTCACTTGGTTGATCATTTCACAATGCATGTCAAATCTTGAATGGGTTATAGAGAACAGTACGCCACTCCACCTTCGCCATCATAGCGGCATGGGAGATAATGACTTGCAAGGGGTCTTCCATAGGGCTTTCAATGTTGTGGACCTCTGCACATTGACTCCTCGATTAGTAACATATTCTTCTTATTGAATGTTAATGATAGATAATATTCTTCTTACATATTTGTTTACATGCATGTGTGGTTGGAACATCTTGCACCATTGTAGCTTCATGGGAGATGATGCCCTTGCAAGTGGAATTCGACGTGACTTTCAGTATGGCTCTCTGTATGAAAAATTCATAATTAGCAACATATTTTTCGTTCAAAATGTTATTGTAGATAGTATTATTGAGACACGTTAGTTCACAAGTGTTTGTGGCTGGTACATCCTCCAACATTATAGGTTGATAATAAAAAATTGTATCCCCCTTTGCAAAAGTACAGACCATTCTTATTGGCATTGTATTGTGGAAAAAAAAAACCACGAGTCACGCTTTTTTATCGGTAGCTGCCATGTCCCCTAACATGGCTAGTCCATGTTCTTGCATTCTTTCCTTCCCTACACAAGGATACACATAACTAATAACATCATATAATGATAGAATATTTTAAAGCTCTAACATAATCCAATCATGACATGTGTGGAATTCACGAGCATCGTTTCTTTACCTCTCTGCGGACGTGCCACGTCTGATATGACCTCAAATCTAAGACACTCAATTCTTCTACCCTCTACATGTTAAAAAATATTGTTGATGTTACTTTGGTGATGAACAAGAATTACGTGCCTTCACATCATGAGTTTTGTACAAAAGCAAGCTTACCATCTTGGTGCTCTATAATATGTGTGCCAATTCCATGTGATGCCTTACTGCTTCTCATCATTGTCATGCATCTCTCTATAGCGGTGTGTAAGGTAACACTCTCCACCGCAAGATCTAGAAGAACTTGTTGTATCCTTCTATCCATGCCAATGTCACGGACCTCCTCGGTGATGCCTTCCATTGCGATCTACTCTTCAGTGGTCTGCATGTTAAAAAATATTTTTGATGTTACTTTGGTGATGAACAAGAATTATGTGCCTTCACATCATGAATTTTGTACAAAAGCAAGCTTACCATCTTGGTGCTCTATAATATGTGTGTCAATTCTATGTGATGCCTTACTACTTCTTGTCATTGTCGTGCATCTCTCTATAGCAGTGTGTAGGCAACACTCTCCATCGCAAGATCTAGAAGAACTTGTTGTATCCTTCTATCCATGCCAATGTCATGGACCTCCTCGGTGATGCCTTCCATTGCAATCTGCTCTTCAATGGTATCAACGAAGGGGACTACATGGTTTGGTGGTTGCGATTCATATTCAAGAAAATATTTTTACTAGAGGGATACGAGATGTCTTGGCTATAGTACTTCAAAATATCAAACCTTTTAGGTGTGGAAAAACCAAATTATGGATGTGTGCTTGCTCTTATGTTTTCTTTTTATAGTAACTGCACTACTAGTATCAGTTTCCTGTGAAACCATCATAGTCTCTTCATTAGGAGACAACAAAGTGCAATATACTCCTAAGAATGCAACTCATTTCACTTACCATGCCTCTAGATCCTTATGTCTCTTGTGTTTTTTTTTCCTTGAGTATTTTTGGTATAAACTTTTCTCATTGGAGAGGTATGCACCTTCTGGATAATCGAGGAAAATAGGGCATCTTCGATATACCTCCTCATCTCACTATTGCTCTATCTAGTAATCCTCATACATGCATTGATCCTCCTGCACGTTTGCCTAGTCCTCACACTCTCTTGGCAGAGTTTGTATAGCCCTCCTCTCCGTCTGCCCATACATGAACCTGACTTGCAAAGTCACCATTACAAATCTTGAATGGATTGGCAAGGTAGCACCACAGACATGCTACTAAAGAAGGATATTGTGAACTACTTGTACAGAAGCCTCCATGCTTCCAACTTCGTTGACTTTTGTGGCTCTATATCTTTGTCTGGCTTGAAATCATGAAAAATAGTGCAAAACATTTGCTCTCTATGCTTTCTCTTTATCTCTTAGGTTTTTGGAAGAATAAATCGTGTTCCACTCGAATGTTATAATAGTCCTCCCAACTCAAAAGCAATCTCTTTCCGCCATCTTGCAACATGGCCCAAAAGGTCTCTTGTCTTACCCAACTTCGAAATGGTGCATGTAACATCCCCGGTGTCCCCCCCCACCCCCCCCCCCCCCTCCCCCCTTAATGAAAAAAAAAAATAGTGCAAATTTTTTTATCCCTCTCCCTCTCCCTCTCCCTGCCGACAGTACGTCGGGGAGAGAGAGAGAGGGAGTGAAGTGCAGTAAATGGGGGGCATGCAACCCCCCAGGTGGGAGGGGTGGCGGCCATGCCACCCTCCTCCCCCTCCTATAAAGCATAGCTCTCCCCTCCTCCCTCGATGGTACAATGTCCCCCTCCCTGCGTCGCACCCTCCCCCCCTTTGATGGCAGCACGCTTTCGCCCCCCTCCCCCTCCCCCCCCCTTCCTTTGGCGTTGGCAGCAGCCCCCTCCGTTCCAAGCCATAGCCCCCCCGTCGATCAAATAGGCGCAGCCCCCCTCTGGTCGAAAAGAGGAAGAGAAGGAGAAGAAGAGAGAGAGAGGAGAAGAAGAAGAGGGAGAGAGAGAAGGAGAAGAAGAAGAGGGAGAGAAAGAAGGAGAAGAAGAGAGAGAGAGAGAAAAAGAAGAAGAAGAAGAAGGAGGAGGAGGAGGAGGAGGAGGAGGAGGAGGAGGAGGAGGAGGAGGAGGAGGAGGAGGAGGAGGAGGAGGAGGAGGAGGAGGAGGAGGGGAAGAAGAAGAGGAAGAGAAGGAGAAGAAGAGAGAGAGAGGAGAAGAAGAAGAGGGAGAGAGAGAAGGAGAAGAAGAAGAGGGAGAGAAAAAAGGAGAAGAAAAGGGAGAGAGGAGAAGAAGAAGAATAAGAAGAAGAAGAAGAAGAAGGAGAAGAAGAAGAGGGAGAGAGAAGAGGAGAAGAAGAAGGAGAAGAAGAGGGAGAGAGAGGAGAAAGTGAAGGAGAAGAAGAAGAAGAAGAAGAAGAAGAAGAAGAAGAAGAAGAAGAAGAAGAAGAAGAAGAAGAAGAAGAAGAAGAAGAAGAAGAAGAAGAAGAAGAAGAGAAGAAGAAGAAGGAGAAGAGGGAGAGAGAGAGAAGAAGAAGGAGAAGAGGGAGAGAAAGAAGGAGAAGGAGAAGGAGAAGGAGAAGAAGAAGAAGAAGAAGAAGAAGAAGGAGAAGAGGGAGAGAGAGGAGGAGAAGAAGAAGGAGAAGAAGAGGGAGAGAGAGGAGAAAGTGAAGGAGAAGAAGAAGAAGAAGAGAAGAAGAAGAAGAAGAGGGAGAGAGAGAAGAGGAGAAGGAGAGAAGAAAAGAAGAGAAGGGGAAGAAGAAGAAGAAGAGAAGAAGAAGAAGAAGAAGAGGGAGAGAGAGAGTATGAGAAGGAGAGAAGAAAAGAAGAAGAAGAGGGAGAGAGAGAAGGAGAAGAGAGAAGAAGAAGAGGAAGAAAGAAGAATAAGAGGAGAGAAAGAGAAGGAGAAGAAGGGTAGAAGAAGAAGAAGAAGAGGAAGGGAGAGAGAGAAGGAGAAGAAGAAGGAGAAGAAGAGGGAGAGAGAGGAGAAGAAGAAGAAGATGAGAAAGAAGAGAACTTGAAGAGAAATCAGAAGGCCAAGTACGAAGACTCGTTTGCGGCCATCAAGAAATCAAGGACACTCAGGGTTACGGGGACACTTGAGAGCGGAAGTTCGTGGATGGCTCATGACACCTAGCAAGACGACATTGACCACCCCCTCGAAAATGGTGTCCTCTAACCCTCCAGCTATTCTTATTGCTTATTGTTCATGGTTTTCCCTCCATACTTAAAGTGCATGATTATGAAAAGTCAAGTGCCTGAGTTGCATGAAATATTGACTGGCCGAGTACATGAAATATTGTTGCATGAAATATTGCAAATACGGGATGATTGCATGGGAGTCAAGTGGACAAATAGAATGGATTCTGCATGGATTGAAGCACATGAAATGATAAGGTTTTCATAAATTTTACATAAAATGATAGACCTTTGCATAGAGCAATGCCTAAATTAACCAATAAAAATCATGATTTGCATCTGCATAAAAATTAAACACATGAAATGTTAGTTTTCGTTCCTCATAGGATGCAATTGCACCGATAGACAGACACCTAGACTTTCATATATGCAAGTCACATGAGATCCGGTGCATTAGGAATAAGTATAATTGCATGCGAATTGATTTATCGATCTTGCTATAGACTATCGCAAATGGATACGTTCCTAGCTTAATAGAAGTTGATGACCTAACTCTAAATGGACTGTTGACCCAAGTTATGCTTGATTGTTTGAAAAGGGTATCTCCAAGTGAATATCGACTGGTTGTGTTGGTAAGAGGAGAAATCTTACTAAGGATAGGTGGATCATAAGCAAGGTGATTGCTTGATGTGGATTTGGATGCTAATCCAAGTTGTTTGTGATTGACGATTTCATGGCTGGGTCTGTGAACTGATTGCCATGGGAACAAAAAAGATGTTTTCCTAATTAAAGGATGTTAGGCTGGTTGTTTCAGCTTGATTGTTTCCGAAAGGATGCTTAAGGATTGGTTGTGGTTTTGGATGAATATCCAAGTGATTATATTCAAGTGATTATATTTTCATGGCGGGAACTGTAAGGATAAATTACCATGGGAACAAAAGGGATGTTTTCCCTAGTAAATGCTATTGGGCTGGTTGCTTCGGGTGTGGATGATTTCCTAAAGGGATAATTAAGAAAGGATGGCGCTAACTACCCTCTGTGAACCGCCAAACCCTAACCAAGGGGGTTATGAATCTGCGCCGGGAATGTGAACCAAACCCGCCGCGAGAGGTCTCTCCGTGGAAATGACTTGGCATAGGAGGATGCTTGGGTGCCAGGGGAGGCTCTGGCCGTAAATCCCAATGCCTCCGGACCCTACACAAGTGTTCTACGTGACTCGAGATGGGATCTCGAGGCCTTGATACTAGTTACAAGGCAGAATCTTAGTAGGATAAACCTTCGGGTTTTTATTGCCAGGAGACGGAAGGATTTTTCTGTGGAGGTAGAAAGGAACACTTAATTCTCCTATATGGACGGGAGACAAACATTAATCTGAAGATAAGTTAAGGAAGTGTTTGATCTTGTTATCTTGTCTTCTTGTCTGTGCCCTAAATTATGTAAAGGAACTTGTGATTAACGAGTTAATTAAGGAAGCTGCTTTTATGTGTCAAACACAATGTGGTAGGTAATTAGATAACTAAAACAACTCCCGAGGGAAGCGTGGTGGATGTGACCAATGGGTCTATCCTACGGAAGGGTGGTCTTGGTTAGCCGAGGGCTTTCCTCAAAGGAAATGTTAACGAGAAATGTTAGGAAAGGTCGGACGATGACCTTAGACAATGTTGGTTAGAACCTTGATTAATACCGTTTTAGGGGACCGTAATGGGACTATGCCCTACGGGCAGAGAGGTTGAGCGATGCATCCCTCTCGTTTCCCATTCTCTTTGAAGCAAGTGCGATATGAGTCTGCTTTGGCCCAGTTGTGTCTGTGCAAAGTGGAGTAGTTGTAGACTGACGCTAGAAGGCTGTTGGGAAGACTCGATTACAAGGAACCCGGACTTCAGGTCGATCCTAGTGGGAACGATCGGATAAGTTCCTTTGCGGGGCAGACTCGAGAGACCCTAGTTGGCAAACCCAATGTCATTCCTTGGGAGTGCAGGGTGGCGTCTTCTAGATATATCTCTCGATGGACTGCTAAGACGTGTCCCGCGATTTGAGGAGCGGGCACATTACAGTGCATTTCCATTTGCTCGAATCAAAGATATGTTGTTTAATACCAATTCATCAAACTTATGATGCACATAATTTAGATGAATAAGAATAACCTACGTTTAGGCATGCCCATCAACGTTCAAATTTTCCTATCAGAACTCTCCATGGCCTTCAATATCCTTATGCGATCTACCTCGTTTAGCTTTGAGGATGCCAATGCGTATACTCTCTCCTCGTTCAATACACCCCCGGTCTTGGAGCCCCACTCCAAGCATGAGACAATTCTACATTGATAAAAACATTGTTACTTTGGACAAATATAGTATAAGTACATATAGATGGTAGGTACAAAGAGGTAGCAACTTATTGATACCACTTCTCTCTAAGACTAGGGTCTGCAACTCTTAGTAAACATCGAGTTTTCTTGACAAGCTTTTCATTGACACTATAGTATACCTCACCCCACTTGGTTCTAAACTTAGGATCGGAGAGTTGTGTCCGTTTCTGTTCGATCGGTCGCGCTGCCATATCATACTCGTCCTGCACTTGGTAATTAGGGACAACATCATTGCATTAGGAAAAAATGCATCAGGAAAAATATTAATAAGATAGCTTGAAGAACTACCTACCTTCCACATAATGTGGGGGCTAGTGCAATCAATGGTGCCTTGTACCATGCGGGAATGGGCATCGGGTTTCTGTGCGCTTGCACCTACGCCTTTGCCTCATTAGTTAGCTTGTCAAAAATAGTTGCATGGTCAGCCTGCCCTAGCATGTTTGCTTCACAAACAAGGTTTGGATACGAGGTATGGACAACCCTTTTTTGTGCCAGCCTGTGTTAATTCTATATTAGGATCTCATGAATATGGTCCATTGCATACCTGTTTGTATGAGAAATAGTTGACAAAATCTCCCCCTCTGCCACACTTGTCACTTTCACAAGGCGACAATCAACGCGCACATGTTGCCTCGCATTATTCGGAAATGCTGTTGCAAATAGTCAATTATGTTAAGGATGATGTAAGAAACAAACACATTGTAGAATGTTAAGGTCTATAGTGATTAATAATTAAATAACTAATTAACTAAATAATTAATTAACTATGAACTAATTAACTAACGATTAATAAATTAGTTATTTTCTTATTTTAGCAAGTTAACTAATTAACGAGTTAATCACTATTTGATAGTAATTAGGTAACTAATTAGTTAATTAACTAATTACCAATTATATTAATAAATAAATTAAATTACTAATTAATTAATTAAATATACTAAATAACTAATAAGGTAAATAATTATTGAGTCAAAAAATAAGTGAATAAAATTAACTATTAACTAAATCAACAAATTAACTATTAAGTATTTAATTAATTTTTAACCAACTTCACTTACTAATCAATCTATTGATTAATTAAGTAACTAATAAAATTAAGTAATAGCATTTTAAATAAATAAATAAATAAATATTTTTCAATTTAATTATTTAATAAGTAAGTAATTAATTAAGCAACTAATTAATCAATAAATTAATAACTAGTTCATAATTAATTATCTAATGAAAAAGCAAGTAACTAATTAAGTAACCATTTAATCAATTAAGAAATTATTAATTAATTAATAAATAATATTATATTTTATATTAATTACTGATTTAAATAATTAGTTACTTAATATTAATAGTTAATAAATAACTTATTTATATATTATCTATTAATTAAATACTTAGCCAATAAAATTATATATTGATCGATTAGTTGAAATTAATAACTATTTGTTTAAAATTAATAACTACAAACCAAAAAATAATTAGTAATAACCAATAATTAGTTACTTAATATTAATAATTAATTCATTTAAATTAACAACTAATAAATAATAATTTGTTATTTATAATTAGTTATGAATTAATTAAATATTTTTAATTAGTTATAAATTAGTTTTTAGAAGAAATAAATATATTTTATTCAAGTAATAATTGTTAATGGTAATATTATATATTTATTTTATTTAAAAATATTAAATAATTTGATCACATATTTATTTAGTAATTAAAAATATTTATTACTCAATTAATTAATATTAATTGTAGGAGCCATAGCATTTTGCTAAGGGGAGCTCTTTGTGTATGTGTTCAAGGTGTCGATCACCTGTATGTTCGGATACTCCCTCTATTGAAGTTGGGAAGGAAAAAAACCTTTTGATTACAAATTGATACAAACACGTGATTTATTTAGAGTAGTACATATAAGTAGAGGAAGATGCAAAACTTCATATAAGTGAGTTCCAGAAATTAATGTTCAATTGCTAAATTCAGGATGGAGGACATATTATGATATTTTTTAACATGACTCTGAAAGGAAGAGCTACAATGTGGTATCATGGCTTGGAAGCTAGAAGTGTAACCACAATCGATCTATCCTTTCTGGCCTTCCGAAGAGAGTTTGCCTCTAAGAGAGATGGATAGTATTGGCTACATGTTTTGAATATAACATATCAAGAGCCCCATGAGAATGCTCACAAGCTTATGCCAAGCAACTGAAAGAGCTATTTTTGCAAATTTCAAACCTCTATTTCTATTCCACTTGTTGCCCAACTATACTACTTTTTACATGGATTAGATTTCAATATCCAAGAATAGTTGAGTAGTGTTGCTCTTGTTGATATAGACACTACTATTACGAGTGGAGGGGGTAGAGTCACACTTACAAGCGGCCTACACATCTAGGGTAAAACTAAAATTGAGTCTAGGTTTTAGAATAATTTAGCATTGATCGGTTGAAGTGAAGGTGTGACTAGTACACCTACGACTAATTTGAATGGAAAAGGAAGCATAATCCAGAATGTGCCTATACTAGTGTCGGCTCCTCTAAATGTTGCTATGGTGATGGCTATGTTGGAAGAGGGAGAGAGATAGAGTGGAGCAGAAGACGAGTCTCGGCCCACTGTTGTTGTTCTTCCATTATACTTCCATCATACTAACTGAAAGAGACTTACACACATAGGTATGACTAACCAAGACTAATTGTGGTTAAGTCACTAACTACACTAACTTATTGAATGCCACACACGTGTACAGCTGTATCCATCTAATGTCGGTGACACAGATAAATATAGATTGACTGAAGAGTAACATGAGCTTGATATTCTAACACTCCCCCTCAAGCTCAAACCATCTGATAAACTCCAAGTAGCTGTCTGAAGTATATGAACTTTTCTTTACCAAGAGACTTGGTAAATATGTATGCTACTTGATCTTCAGTCTTGTCACATGAATCAAGTCAATTTGCCCTGTAAGAACCATTTCTCTGATGAAATGGTAGTGAACCTCAAAATGTTTGGACCTAGCATGGTAGACACGATTGCTAGCCAACATAACACTGCCGAGGTTATCACAATGCAATCTCACTCTACTTTCCAAATGTATTCCCAAGTCTTTCAGCAGTTTCATAAACCAAAATGCTTCACAAGCCACTAAGGCAGCTCCTATGTACTCAGCTTCTGTACTAGACAATGCAACAGTAGGCTTTTTCTTACTCTGCCACATGATCATACTGCTGCCCAATCCAAATGCATAACCAGTGGTTGACCTCCTATCATAGGCACAACCAGCCCAATCAGCATTAGTAAGCCCTGTCAAGTCAAGAGATTTTCCATATGCATAAAACAACCCATAATCTGTAGTACCCTTTACATATCTTATGATCCTCTTGATTGCATCTAAATGTGGTTTGCGAGGCTTCTGCATGAAGTGACTAATCAGCCCCACTGCATAACATGGTCCCATTCTCTATGTCATTCCCAACATTAATCTGCAGATTGACATTCTAATCAAAATGTGTCTCCATAGGCTTGAACTCAACCATACCATACTTCTGTAATATGTCATGAGCAACCATATACCTTGAGGCATAGAGACTATCTCAATCCCAAGAAAATACTTTAGTTCACCAAGGTCTTTGACTTTGAATTCAACTTGTAAACATGATTTAATTTCAACAATGCCCTCTTCATCATCTCCAATGATGATAATATCATCTACATAAACCATTAGAAACACATATCCATGATTTGTCTTCTTCGTGAACAGACTGTGATCTGCATCACCCAATCTAAATCCATGTTGCTGTAAAAAACTATTGATCCAAGCATTCCATGCTCTAGGTGCCTGTTTCAGTCCATATAAAGCCTTTTTCAGCTTATGTACATGCGTAGGAAAGTCTGGGTGAACATAGCCTTCACGCTGCTCCATATATACTTCCTCAACCAAATCACGGTTCAAGAAAGAATTCTTCACGTCATTTGCCATAATTTCCAGCCTTTGCATGCTGCCAAAGAAATGGCAGTTTTGACTGTTGCCATTTTAGCCACCGGACCAAAAGTCTCCTCATAGTCAAGGCCATACTGCTGCACATACCTTTTCAACTAGCCTGGCCTTATAGCATTCTAATGAACCATCTGACTTGCACTTAACCTTGTACACCCATTTGTAGCCAATGGGGACTTTGCCTTTAGGCAACTCAACCAATTCCCATGTCTCATTTTCAGCCAGGGTTGCATACTCCTCATCCATGGCAGCACACCAATTATCATCTGTAGCTGCATCATCAAACTTTGTAGGTTCTTTGTAACTTGTCACACTAGCCATATATGCATAATGGTGGGCTGAATAACCAGTGTATGTAAACCTATCAACTGGTTTTCCGACTATCTCATATCTCCATAACTGTGGCTCACTCTGAGCTTGCCTCTCATGAGGTAGTACATAATGACTCTGCCTTGCTCCCAGGCATCATAATAGATGGAATGCCCAACTCACTATCCAAGCTATCACTGTTAGACGACTTAAACTATTGTAAGTGGACCTGTCACATCCTCAAGAATATTTTCTTTTCCCTTATCCAATCTTTCCCTCACTGACATATCTGTGTCAATGGACGTAGGAGAACGACTCCACAAGCGTCCTGACTAAGGAATTACTGTAAGTGACCCATCACATGCAGGACCACTCATAGATGTACTCACTGTAGGTGTATTTTCAGTATTACTAGTGCTGGTTGATCCATCAGTAGCCATTGCAACAGGATTACCATACCACGATGCCATCTCGTAAAAAACAATATCTATGCTAAATCAATGTCTCATGTGAGACGATACATAACACTTGTAAGCTTTCCGATCTTGTGCATAACCAAGGAACACACTCTTGACACCTTTGGGATCCAATTTCTTTCTCTTTTCATCAAGAACATGCACATATGTAATATTGCCAAATACCTTCAAGTGTGAAATGTTAGGCTTATGACCATAAAAACTCTCATATGGAGTTACATCATGAATCCCTGATGTAGGGGTTCTATTCAGCACATAGACAGTAGTCACTACCCCTTTAGCCTAATAACCATTTGGCAAACTCTTCTCATTCAGCATAGCTCTTGCTAATTCCATCAGTACTCTATTTTTCCTTTCTGCTACACCATTTTGCTACGGTGTATAGCTGCAAGTTAACTATCTTCTGATCCCACGTTTAGCAAGGTACCTGTTAAGGTAATTAGAGACATATTCTCCACCTCCATTTGATCTAAGACATGAAATTTTACAGCTCAACTCATTTTCAGCATGCTTCTTGAAATCCTTGAATGGATCAAACACATCATCCTTATGTTGCAATATGTAAAGCCAAGTATACTTTGAGATGGACCCCATGCATTTGAATGTACCAACTGCAAGGGTCGTGAGCTATTATGTACATGTCTCATAAATGGAGACCGTGCTTGCTTTCCAAATTGACATGCATCACATACATGTTCAAAGTCATGATACTTGAACTTAGGTAGTCCAAGCACAATCTCATTTTGATGCATAGATTTCAACTTTTGTACATTCGCATGGCCAATCCGCTTATGCCATATCTCAACATCCCATATAGCACCATCATCATGTGCAAACATGGCTGCTTTCAATTCTAGAATTGACGCATCAAGAGTAAACATTCTGGCATCTCTTCAGTCTCTAGCAATCAATTTGTAGCCATTACCATATTCTTCAACAAAGCATCCATCTCTATTAAATCTAACTTGCAGATTTTGTTCTACCATTTGTCCAATTGACAAAAGATTCTTGGTTATTGTAGGTACATGTAGTACATCATGCAGGCTCTTTTTCTTTCCATCAGGCATCAACAAAGGTACAACTCCTTTATGTTGAATAGTATGTTGGGTGTCATCCCCAGTACAAAAATGTCCATGCAAACATGCAACCATCTTATCAAACCATTCTCCATGGGGTGTCATATGATATGAAGTCTTTGATCAATGTACCATCTCTCATCTCTGTTCTGCCTAGATGCATTCTTAGACACATATTGCATTCATGTGAATCTTTTCATTTAGCAAATCCATCAGCTTTGGCAAGTAAGCTTTAGGCACTGGAATAGGCCTCAAGTTCCATGGTACATGTGAACATTTGGATCCACACAACCTATTTCAGTCGGCTGAAATGCAAATGCCTTTCCATGCCTAGCCAACATCTGCATAAAATAGTCTCTTTCAACATGCAAAAGAAACCCTTATGCATCAACTTTCAATTCCTGTAATGTTTCAGATGTAATTTGATCATCTATATCTTCAGGATCTCGTAAGCTTGGCTGCCTTGATACTTTTTCATACAAACCCTCACTTTCTGGTGGAAGTGGCAAAGCAATTGGTTTCACCTTCTTGTCAACTATCTTATACTTTGTCTCCACAACTGCTTCAGCCCATTGTAATCCTTCCTGCTGAGCAAACAATGCTATACCATCATACATGTCCAAAGAACATATTGACAACGCTCTATTTTCAGCCTCATTTTTTGCATGTATAGTTGTTGAAATTTCAGCCATAGTGTCATTAATATTCAGCCCATAAAAGATGCATGAAATGCCTTCATTTTCAGCTAACAGCCCCAATCCTCTCAGTTCCTTAGTAGCCCGTTTCATAGATATGCGTTCAGCCTTGCACATAGCTTCCATAGGCTTAAACCAACATGAACTGTTTGCTCTAAACTGAGAATAACCAATAGTAAATACATGCTTCATTCCATCAAGGGGCAAGTACATCCTCTGAACAGCACTACTGTAGCCCCGCATTACAGTAGCGCTTAATGAAAATCCAGGTCTTTGAAATCGAGAATTGGAGAGAGCTGTGTGGGATAATGACAAACATTGAAAGCACACCACGACTTGCATTTCTAAGGATGGAAATTGGAGACACCTTGATTTCTTCCTAAAGCTCCTCAAGCAACAAACAAAAACCTACACATATCCAGAAGAGTTCAAATGTTCGATTACAAATCTTGCTCAAGCAATAAAGGAGGCATGGGAAGAAAAGATATCACATTTGATTTGGTAAGAGAGATCGTTACTCTTATGAATTTGATTTGGCATGGGAAGAAAAGATATCACATTTGATTTGGTAAGAGAGATCGTCATTGGCATAAAATGATCATTACTCTTATGAATTTACAGCATATCCTTCATATCCATAGGCCTTACTTTGTGGAGGAGAAAGGCCCCGTAGCAACTTATAGTGGCCAAGCCATGGAAAAATCTCACTATCAAGCACATACAAGTTTTTTTCGAAGCACAAGACATGGAGAAGGAGTTACAAAAAGAAATGCTCTTGAGGAGCTATTCAATTGGTTTTTTCGACGACAGCTTCAAATAATGAATACTTCAACTTGAGAATTCATAGTATTTTTCAAGAAAGAAATGTACAAAGCTATCTCTCAGGAGCCTTTACACCATCCTCCCCCTCCGGGATATTTCCTCTATAACGCAAAAATTTTCTTCTCTTTTAGCCAACTATTGATTTTCTTTCAGTTCGGTTTGCTACCAAAGCATAAGATGAGAGAGTCAGAAAGTGTCCTACTCTAGAAGTAGAGAAACCAAGACCATAACCAAAAATCCTAATTACCACAATCTTCTCCAAAAACATCACCTTGTGTGCATTGTACTATAACCCAGAGAAACCAAGTAGTCTTGTAAGTGCTTTAATACATAGTATAGGCCATGTTTCTTCCTCTGAGAAGATGTTACACAATACCAAGAAAACATGTGGATCAATCCTTGCTAAGTTATGGCCAAGTGCAACATCTTTCAGTGAACTAATACCAACTCTTGTCCCTTTACCCGGTCCCAAGAAGTTATCGTAATCTTCAATCTTCAGCTGCTGTAAAAAAAGATAAACATCGAATGAATGTTGAAATCAAACATATTAATGTATATCTTATAGAAGTTGAGATAATAGTACCAATTGATTTTCGTCATTCTCTAGCTTAGTTGGATTCCATATGTTAATTGATGATTGTGCCGAGTCATTGGTATCTTCCAATTCTTTAACATATTGCAACTCTTCTCTTCCAAAATCGGAAATTCCAAATCGGTCTTAAAGGTCGTGGAACTCCTCTTCGGTAATCCCATACTCTTTCTTAGCATTCTTTGCCTTACAAAAACAAAGAGAAAGGGCATCCCCTGCTTCAATAAACTTGTCGTTTGTAATTTTGGTGTCAAGTTTAAGTAACTCTTTTTTTGATTTATTTTCGACGTCAACAATGCCTTTTTTAGCATCAGAAGCCTCTACAATGATCACTAAATAATTATCCTCCCTAAGATTGAAGAGCCTTTGGATGTCTGCTAGCAGTATGTATTCATTGTCCTTGACATGGAAAGTTCGAAGTGAAACAATAGTATAAAAAGAAGAGCCATATACAAGATCTGCATTTGCATGGTTTTCTTCAATAATGGTCTCAGCTTTGAATTGGGAAACATCTAGTTTGCTAGCAATATATGCTTCTTGCTAAGGGTCCAAACATTCATTTTCATCCTTGTCATTTGCTACCTCCTCCAAAAGGTAGAAGCTCAAAAATTTTGGACCCTCTAATTGTTGTTCATCAAATTTAACAGGATATCTAAGAAGAGTATACACAATGAATGCAACTGTTTTTGACATTAGTATGCATTTTCTAGAATGAGCAAAACATAACAAATTTGAGATACAAAGCTTGTCAAGAGAATGAGATGTACACTTTCCTAAAAACAAAGCCTTCTCTGAAGGTGAGCTCCCAATAGGTATGTGAACATATTCATTTGCATCCTTTTCAACTACCGAAAATGCAAGACTTTCAAACTCAGCAAATGCCTCCAAGAAAAACTTATTGCATGAGTTCAATACATGGTCAATATCCCAGTCAGGGTTGAAAATATCCTTTGTAGTTTCGTAATAAGATAACTCCATGCCATTCTGAAGAAGAAAGTCTAGGAGCCTTTCTGATGGAGAAACCTTTGTGATCTGAGACAATCTAGAAACCCTCAATGGTGACTTGCCTTTGATTGGAGACTTCCTAGGCATTCCCACACTTGTTGCTAAACAAGGGGAGGAAGCTGTGGGAATTTCAAGGGAGAAGGAAGCACAACCAGAAGTCCTTGTTGACCTTGATGACAATCTTCTTCTTTTCTTATTAGGGGTTACCTGCTCTTGGGAGCCTGCAACATCATTAGGTTCAAACATGAGTGAAAGCACGATACGGTGTGAAAGTGTGCACCCGACCTCATGAATAATGCCTCCTCGCTTTGTATTTGTAGATCTACGATATTGTGCGAAAGTGGGCAAGCGACCTCAAGAACAATACCTCCTCACTTTGTATTAAGGGGTGCATGAAATGCCGCAAATTGACATATGAGAAACTGAAAGTGGGCCTCAACTCTAGCTAGACTTGATAATTTGCCAAAAAAAGAATAAATGTCTAATTACTTGTTTATATAGACCGACAACTATTTGCCACGTGGATGGCCCATGCAAACCCTAGCCAATAAAACAGTGCCACGTGTCACCTATCCCATAGGTATAAAAGATCAATGCCAGCTTATGTGACTCACTTTTCGTATCCACAAGCACAAATGCACAACAATGTCGAGTTCAACGA
Organism: Lygodium microphyllum; assembly: GCF_053477565.2. Classification (NCBI taxonomy): domain Eukaryota; kingdom Viridiplantae; phylum Streptophyta; class Polypodiopsida; order Schizaeales; family Lygodiaceae; genus Lygodium; species Lygodium microphyllum. Next base: position 98,454,583 of record NC_141156.1, read on the forward strand.
TTGTTGCATTGTCCTATATCGGTCATTGCAAATACAACGCAAGTAGGTGATTTTTGGACCTATGCTTCACTGCATTCACGCCATATCAGTCATTCGTAAATACGACACAAGTAGGTTAATTTTGTACCTACACTTCACTTCTTTCGCACCGTATTAGTCATTTGCAAATATGGTGTGAGTAGATTAATTTGGAACATCCGCTTCACTCCTTTCACATCGTATCGGTCATCCACAAATAGGTGCGAGTAGCTTGATTTCAAATCTGCGCTTCACTTCTATCACATCGTATTAGTCATAGAAAATACGATGCAAGTAGCTTGATTTTGAACCCGCGCTTCACTCCTTTCACGCCGTATTGGTCATTTGCAAATACGGCGTGAGTAACTTGATTTCAAACCCACGCTTCACTCCTTTCGCACCGTATTTGTTGTTTCTATTTGGGGTTTGCGGTTTTAAAATGTTCTAACTTGTCTCATTTTCTAGTAGGTCATGGCTAGGACAAAGCTGACTGCAAGAAAGGTGTATATAGACAGCAAAGAGAGTGAGACAGAGACAAGGCCATCAACTCCTCAATCTTTCCCTCTTGAGATCCCGCCTACCCTTGGTTGCGCTCAGTCTCCTGCCATGGAATCTAAGCAATCTAGTGCAAAGATAATGTCTTCTCCTGCCCATAATAAGCTTCATCATGTATGGTCCTGCCCTACAACTGCCAAGTTTCCAACCTCCCTTAGAGTCCCTATTCAACAAACAGAGCAACTTGGACCCTCTTATGCCCATGGAGAAGAAGACCCTTCCAAGTCCAAGAGAAAGAGAAAGTCTAGATTTTGTTATGTTCATAAACGTTTTGGTGAGATAAGGAAGGCACAAAGAGCTACACAACATGTGATTCCAAAGACAACATTTATCAGAGTTGTCAAATATATTTCTTATAGATTATCAAGGGTGTCCATTGAAGTTGGCATGCGAAAAAAATGGCAGCTTGTAGCCATTCTTTGCCTTCAAGAGGCTGCTAAAGACTTCATTATTGATTTTATGAACGATGCTTACATTGCTGCTGCCCACACTCATAAATTGACTTTGATGAACAAAGACTTTAGTATGGTAAGCAGAATCAGGTATAGGTTTGACAAGGTATTGAGGCCCTTGCCCACTACTAATAAAAAAGCATTTGAGATTCTTAATGTTCCTCCAAAATTGTCTAGGAGAGCAAAACGGCCAGTGACAAGGGCTTAATGTATACTTCTTTATAGTATGCATTTCTTACTAACATTTTACATTGCAGAGGACATTGGAGCTTAATATATATTGATTGTTACCATGTTCCCGTAGCACAGAGAAGCGGAAAATGGAAAAAATGGAAATAGCAAAAAAGGTGCAGGATAAAAGCAGAAAAAGGCGCCTTGATCGGGAGCCAGTCCCTGAAAAATTCAAATGTTCGGGCACGACCCTCAAAAAGCTTTGGTGTCGGCCCGAGGCAACAAAAGAATTAAAATGCGGAAGCGCCCCCGAATCTTTGTAAAAGAGTGCCAAGCTCACTCCTGTGCAAAGTGTATGCATTAGTGGGGAATAGGATAAATTAGAATGGTGGGAAATGGGAAAAAGGGCCTAGGCTACAACTGACCATGTAAAAGAGGGAAAAGGGGATGACCACCCAAAAAGGATTTAGGGCTTTGTATATAAAGTTGAAAAGTGAATGAGAAGCTCATTCTTTGGTGTGTGGCAAAAAGAGTCTTCTTCTTCCTCTCTTCTTCTCTCCTTCTTGCTTGTGTGTGCTCTTGAGAGAGGGAGTGCGAGAGTGTGAGGGAGGGAGTGTGTGTGGGAGTGAGGGATCAAGAGGGTGAAGCTCTTCACCATCTCCTCTTCTCTTCTTCTCTTCTCTTGTGCGCGCGGCTATGGGGGATGGAGCTTGGAGATGGAGGATGCTTGAGCTAGCATCAAGAATCGTGGAGCTACCGGAGTGCAAGAGAGAGGAGGGTACTCGATCAAGCATCAAGGTAAGCTCACTACACTTGTAGGATCGAAGGCGCGTCGGCTAGGTGAGAGATAGCCATTAGAGCTCACTTGGAACACTTGAAACAATAAGCGGTCCGTGGGTCTTGGCGGTTGAGCGAAAGCTCCCACATTGCTCGCTTGGAACGCTTGAAACAATAAGCGGTCCGTGGGTCTTGGCGTCGCTCAACCGCCAAGACCCACGGACCGCGTATTGTTTCAAGCATTCCAAGCGAGCTCTAATGGCTATCTCTCACCTAGCCGACACGCCTTCGATCCTACGAGTGTAGTGAGCTTACCTTGATGCTTGATCGAGTACCCTCCTCTCTCTTGCACTCCGGTAGCTCCACGATTCTTGATGCTAGCTCAAGCATCCTCAAGCCTCCTCCATCTCCAAGCTCCATCCTCCATAGCTGCGCACGCAAGAGAAGAGAAGAGAAGAAGAGAAGAGGAGATGGTGAAGAGCTTCACCCTCTTGATCCCTCACTCCCACACACACTCCCTCCCTCACACTCTCGCACTCCCTCTCTTAAGAGCACACACAAGCAAGAAGGAGAGAAGAAGAGAGGAAGAAGAAGGCTCTTTTTGCCACACACCAAAGAATGAGTTTCTCATTCACTTTTCAACTTTATATACAAAGCCCTAAATCCTTTTTGGGCGGTCATCCTTTTTTCCCTCTTTTACGTGGCAAGCCGTAGCCTAGGCCCTTTTTCCCATTTCCCACCATTCTAATTTATCCTACTCCCCACTAATGTGTACACTTTGCACATGAGTGAGCATGGCACTCTTTTACAAAGATTCAGGGGCACTTCCGCATTTTAATTCTTTTGTTGCCTCGGGCCGACACCGAAGCTTTCTGAGGGTCGTGCTCGAACATTTGAATTTTTTAGGGACTGGCTCCCAATCAAGGCGCCTTTTTCTACTTTTATCCTGCGACTTTTTTGCTATTTCCATTTTTTTCCATTTTTCGCTCCTCTGTGCTGCGGGAACACGGTAACATTACCCCCCTCCTAGCCAAGTGCCAATCCAATGGCACTACGGTGGGACGTAGTGGCTAGTTAGGTCGGCAGGTAGGCGGAACAGGTAGGTGGGTGGTTGGGGGAATGATAGGTGATGGAGGTTGGGGACGATGATCGGGAAAGATTCCGGCATGCTTTAGGCTCCATGAAGATACTCGACATCTTTCACACTGTTGTGGCGCCCCTTATGTAGCCGGTCGTCTTTTGAGTATCAGAAACGCTTGAAGCAATAAGCAATCCCTTAGGAGGATGGTATTGGAGGGATTTATTCTGGAGAGACCCCCCGAACGCTGTTTGTCTTGAAAACTCGTGGTTTTGATTGAAGATCCTTGTCTTTGAGTTGAAGGTCTTTAGTTTTGAGTTGAAGGTCTTCAGGCTTGTGGAATCAATAAGCGATCTGTGGATCTTGAGGCATTGGGCATGGATCTTTGGACGATGAGGTTCCAAGATCTATGCCAATGGCAGTTCTACCTTGACTTGGTTCGATCATGGTGGCCATCAGCAGGAAGATGGTTGGATGCCGGCGCATGAAAAGAAGTTTGGGTCACTAAAGGGTGCCGTGGGTGATCTTCTTCCGTGGGTAGCCATTTCTTGAGAGTCGAACATAAACTGCAAGAAAAGTTGTGCACTCCCTAAGGGGTGTGTCTGCTTGCCGTGTAGTGTGTGGTGCTCATGATAGTGGAACTGGGAGATGGATCTAACCTTGGGTAAGGCCTTGGTAACGTCCCACACTTGAGGACACAGTTCGTGCTTCGTTGGAGGTGCGGTGTGAGTCTTAGGGTGACAGGTCTGAAAGTCCTGCCCTTGATGTGCCCTAAGCGTGAAGTGGGGGAGGGGGCTAGGGAGAACCCTAGGTGCAGTGACTGTGGTGCTTTCTTCTTCTCTTTTTTTTTTTTTTTGAAATGATACATAGGCCTAATTGTCTTGATTGGAATGAGGAGGAGAAGGGGGTCAGAGAGACTTGCTCAAAAACTTGCGACTTAGCATGTAATCTTTCAGATTCATGCGGACATGAAGGGAGGTGGTGGAGAGGAAGGGGTGGTTGCATCTAGGCCAGGAGACTAGCCCTCATCATGAGACGAGCCATGGCGCAGTTGTCTATAGCGTTAGGGTCAAAGAATAGGGGAGGCAGGCCGCGCTCTTGTGGAGTCGGGTCCTACTTAAGAAGTAGCCTAAGTAACCTAAGATAATTACAAGTGGTTATAAAAGCGGGGTCAGGACATGAGGAGAAGTCCGCAAGGAAGCGCATCATAGACTTGCCTACGCTTTCTGCAGTAAAAAGAAGGGCGTGCTCAAAGGATACTACAGTGGAGTTATAAATAATGGGAAAGTCAGGCCGCACGTGGAGGGTGGCATCAAAATCTAAACCTACCATTCGAGGGTATGCCATGTAGGTAGGGTCGTCCCGCTTGAATGGTAGGGTATTACAAAATGCCATCCAGGCGAGCATGCTTATGTCGCATACTCGCCTCCTCCACAGGGGTTGGCTCTTGTAGTTTTGTACAGTGTGGGGGATTTCAAAAACCTTATCTTGCCAGTAGTCGGCCGCTTCTGTGCCCCAAGAGGTTGGGGTCTTTTCCTACTCTTCCAGCCATTTTTTCCCCAACCGGCCACTGACCGCGATTACCTCGTCCATCACTTTGAGTGGTAGGACCCTCCGCAGACTGTTGGGTAGGAGGAAACTGAAGGGGAATGGATCCTTTCCTAGTTCCTGTACCTCCCACACCACCAGTTATGCGTGGAATCCTGCGGGAAGATCATCAGAGCACGGAGGGAGAGGTGCGGACGGTAGCATGGCTGGCTTGGCTCTCAATTTTTGTCTGGCTTCCTCCACCAGCTTTTTGCGTCTTTCTTTAGAGACGGCTTTTCTTTCCGCAACTGGGTCCCCTTGTGGCGGCTCTTGGACCTACGTCGAGGGGGGTTGTGGGACTAAGTCTTCCCTGAATTGATTCACATCGATTTTCAGCTCTACTTGCCGTTTTGCGTGTGCTGCTTCTTCCTCAAATCCGAGAGCGTCTATCTCCTGGAGGGTTAGGCTGGCCAGCATTAGGTATTTTTGCTATTTATCCAAACTCAGCCTAACCTCCGCAGGTAATGGTGGCATCTGCAGTCCAGCGTGTAGGGCTCTTCTTGCCATGCCGAGCTTTCTTTGCATTGCCTCCAGTGGTTCTCCTTGTGCTGCATGCATGGCGTACAGGATGGTGTCGAGGAAGGCCTTCTGTTGAGTGCTGAAGGCCACTTGGGCTGCCTCCGCCTTGCTCTCCGCAATGATTTTCTCCTTTTCTGTCAGAGCAAGGCGCCGCGCCAGTGTCTTCACCCTCTTTTCGTTGTGCGCAGTCCACTCCTCTGCCCTTTTGTTCATTACTTCCAAGCCCTCTCCCTGTCTTAAGGTTAGCATCATGAGTTTCTGCTCATAATCCTCTAGTTCCCTGAGTAGCCTATCTTGTTCTCCTCTTTCAGAGGTCAGCTGATCTGTCAGGCGCTTGAGTTCCTCCTGCTGCTCCTCCATGCCTCGTTTTCTTTCTTCGTCCCTGGCATTCAGCTCCGCCACGAGTGCATCAATTTGAGCAGATTTCGCAGCAAGCTCCTGGTACTGCACTATTAGGAGCTTGTGCTCTCTTTGCATGTTTACTAACTCTTGAGTCTCGTTTTCGAGCAACTGCCTCCAGTGTTCCTCCCTCTCATCCCTAGCCTTCAGTTCTTGTCTCAAATCTGCAATCTCTCGCTGCTGCAAGGCTATCATTCTTGTCTTATCCAGCTGGAAGGCGGCCACTGATTCCTTCTCGGTTGCCAACTCAGCCACGGCTATCTTGCGTTCCTCCTTCGCTTTCTCCAATTGGGAGAGCAGCTCGGCAACGTATTCGTCGTAATTAGCCGATGGCGTCATCGTTGTGTGAATGGGCGAGGTTGAGGCTTCGACTTTTTGCTTTTTGGGCTCTTGCCTGGACTCTGCATCCGTGGCTGGCCTCTTCTATCTTGTGGCCGTAGTCTCCGTGCTCTGCCCTTGGCCCATCTCCTTGTTGATGAAATACTGCATCCACGCCACGAAGTTTGACACATCTGCACTAGTCGAGATGCTGGGGGTGATGGTGGTGAGTTCCACGGAAGGCACCAGGAGGGTAGGGATTGGATGGAGCAGGGCCTTGCCCTTGCCTTCAGGGACTGGAGGTGGCACAAACTTTGGAACCTATGTGCTAGACCCTGGCCCCTCTTCTCTGCACGGGCTCAGGTTCCTTAGTTCATCTACTTTGCACTGTTGTTCAATGGATCGGCGGGTGGCCTCCGCCAGGTCCTCTTCCTGCTTTCTTCGTAGCTCCTCCTCTTCCTCATCCACTTTTCTCTTCCTTTCCTCCTCCCTTTTTTTCTGCTCCTCCTTCTTTTTCCCTTTTGTTCTTTTTCCCTCCTTTTCTCCTCTTCTACTTCTTGTTTTGACACCTCCTTTGCTTTCTGTAACTCCTCTTTTTCCCTTTCCTCCTCCTACCTCTTTGTTCTCTCTCTCTCTCTCTTTGCTTCTTTCAGGGATTTCTTCTTCGTCCTTTCCAAGTCTTCCCTTTCCTTCTTCCTGCCTTTGTCATTCTTCTTCTTCCTCTACGTCGCCTTCTTCTTCATTGTCCTGATTGTCTTTTTGCTAGTCTGTCCCTCCCCTTCTTCTTCTGTTTTCGTTCTGTTGGTGGACCTGTCTTTGTCCTGGCGAGGAGGCAACCTCTTCGGCGTTTCTCCTTCTCCCTCCTCCACCTCCTGTGCTTCCTTTACTGCCTCCTGGATGAGTGCAGTCAAGACTCCTCCGTACCCGATGAAGGAGGGCTTGGAGGAGGCTTTCTTCCTTTCCGTAACTTTAGAAGCCGGAGACTCTCCTCCTGTTGGTGCACTTCCTAGGGCTAGCTCTTTGGCTGCTTGATCAATCGTTTTCCGCATGTACACATTCCAATCTACTTTGTCTAGGGTGTGGACTGCTACATTCTCTAGCATTGGCACGCTAATTCGATGCATTAAGGAATTGTAACGCTGGCTAGAGAAGAGCACGTGCACCAACTTGGCCTGCAACCTGGCTTCTGTGTCAGGGATGTCCTGGATGCTTATGCCGTCATTCGTGAGCACCTCTTCCTTCCTCATTTTCAACAAGGCATAAACATCCCTTTTTTGTCTCCTTTCTATCCTTGGTACCAATCCCAAAGCCTTCTCCACCAAGGTTGGATCCAACCGGACTTGCACCTGCTTTGCACCCTCTCCTCGGCCCATTGTTACAATGCCATTTTCTTGGTCCGAGTTGTATGTTTTGAGGAATCCTATGCATTTTAGGTGATCTGGCTCCTGCGAGAATTTTTCAATATACTTTGTAAGGTTGCATTGTTCCACTACCCTCCTGGCTGCTTCCTCCTTGGCCACCACGACTTCGATGTTGTGGATGGTTCGAAACTTGAGCTGGCCGAAGGTGCGGTTCTCTAGATGGATGCGATACTGCTTCCTTTCCTCGTCTGTGAATGGGAGTCAATGGGCGCGGTCTTGCTGCAACATTTTCTGCTCCTGCCATAATTCGTAACTTTTGTTAGTATTTTCCACATATCACTTTGCTGTTTACGTGAGAATAAAAACTCTTAAATGAATTTCTTAGGAAGCCATTTTTTCATACTATATGCTTATGCTTTTCACTACCTTTACTTTACTGTACCCCCTTTTTATTCATTTCCTATCTGATTCCTTTCACCTTCACCACATACCCACATATCCCCTCCCCTTTCGGCTTAGAAAAGAACCCTTCCTAGGATTGGGGGTTAAAAGGTGAGGGGCTTTGGGCCTGTTGGGGTAGGAGTTACGTGTGAAGAAGCCACGTGTAGAATTTTGGATTGTATTCCAGTTGAGCATGACAATCAAGAGCAGATGGTTGGATGGAGACTTGGAAGATGTAGGTCAAGACATCATGAAAGAGATCTCCAGTATTAAGATGGCTGGCAACATGTAATTCCTCTTCCATGAGGAATTGGTCAATGTAGGGGTGAGCGAGCACATGGTCGTCTAAATACTGGTTGCAGGTGATGGCCAAAACCCTAAACGAGATAGGTGCCACATAAGTAGGGTCATATTCGATGGTTTTAACTGCCCTGCATTGCTCATCATTGGTCATTATCCGGCAACCTTTTTTCTCCCATTGGATTCTTAGAGCAAACCACTGCTGCAAGAACGTGGAAGGCAAGCTTGCCATTTGCGTGAGCTCTTACAACTTGTGTTCAGGAACAAAACGAGGAGGCTTACGATATGAAGTGATTAGTCTTCTGAGGGCAGCTTGCTCCTTTGAGATTTCATCATTTGCTATCAGTTTGGTAGCAATTTTGGGGAATTTAGTTGGTCATAAGTTCGTATTCTTTCCAAGTGCATGGTAATGCACAAACATCCGAAGCAAGTGTTTTGTCAAGAAGACCTAGGTCTAGCCTCTCATAACTTCTAGCGAATGTAGTGAAAGTTTTGTCCAACATCTTGATGCAGGTTATGAAGTCATCCCCAGAAGTCACGGCAAGGTCTTTAGCCAAGGAGAGGAAAGGTCGTACCGCGTAGGAAGGTTTAAGACTTGCTGGTGGGGATGGTGCAACTGGACTGGATAGTGGTGACTCCATCATTGGTGTCACAGGTTGGGCTTTGCACTCCGAAGCACTTTGAGGTGCTGTAGGAAGCTCTGGGGGCATGGGAGTTGTGCTGGGTTCTGAGTGAGCAGTCATGGGGGTTTTTAAGTTCTTTGGATTAGGTAAGTTTAAGGCTTGTGGCATTTGATTTGGTCGATAGATGAGCTGGGGCTTACTAGCCACAACGGGCAATGGTTTGCTGACTATGCCCTGGGCACCACGTGTGCAAGCCTCCCTCACTGGGGTGAGATTGCTTGTAGATGAGCTTTTTAACTGGCCATTTTTAGGCACCCAAATCCAGGGGTTGCCCTCGTAATATCCTTGTGCTCGCAAGAGATCTTTGGGGATCCATCACGGCGTGGTTGTGTGTCTAGTCGATAGCGTCTAGACTACGTCTTAGGCTGTGATGGCTGATTATTTTGGCATTTAGGATCACGTTTGGCTGGTCTACCCGGATGTGGTCTTTGCCGTTTTGGCACCCATATAAGCTTGGACTCCTTGGCCTTGTGAGCACTCTTGGTGGGTTTGGGCCTAGGGTCGAGAGCTTGGCATGAGGCCGTAGTTTTCTTCTGTTGAGACTTGGGCTGGAGCGAGGTCGTAGGGGTTTCTACCGGTGGCTTCGTAATGGTGGAGGAATCAGGACAGCCCTTGCTAAAAGTCGTCACTATACGCACATTGCCTATAGCAAGATGAATGCTGTTTAGGTTGTAATCCACATTACAATTCGTTTGCTTCTTGAAAGTACGACCCAATAGTGACACATTACTGGCTCCTTTAGTGTCAGGCAACACATGGAAGAAAGCTGGTAAACTTTCAGACTTGATAGAAATGACTACCTTGCACTTCCCTAGGAGTGAATAAGCAACACCCCCAAATGGGGTGAGTTTGGCATTAGTGGGTTGTAGTTTCGGTTGACCAATGCGTGTCCAATGGTCATGCGTCAAGATGTTGTAGTCGGCACCTTCATCAATCAAAGCATCGAAAGAATACGTCGCTCTTGCTGCGACTGTGATTCGTAGATACACCAGTGCCACTGCTTCTTCGTCTTGATCTGTAAGGTCAGCTATAGTAGCCATGCAGACGTTCATTGGGGGTTCTAGCATGGGTGGCTCATGTAATGGATGGGAAGGAGGATAGTACTTCTTTATGCGGCTACCATTAAAAAGCCCTATTCCTTCGCCTTCAAGTGTCTCTAACTCAACATTCCCTGTTCTACCAATCATGTGTACTTTGAAAGGCTTCATCTTCTATTTATGTCCTTTTATAGAGTATAGCAGAACAAGGTCCCCTTGTTCAAAGTCTCGCTGTTTGACATGCTTGTCAAACCACATATTTCGTCGAGCCTTCTCACAAATCAGAGAGTGAGTGGCGAGGAGTCGGGTCTCCGTTAGGCGCTCTAGCTCCACTAAGCGATTGGTCCAAGCCTCTCTTCCCTCCCAACACTCTTGGATTGCTATCCTTAAGCTAGGGATGAAGAATTCTAAGGGTAAAATGGCTTCAGTTCCATACGTCAGCCTAAAAGGCATATGTCCTACAGCCGTTTTATAAGCCGTGCGATAGGCCCACAAGGCCGCCATTAGCTTGTTGTGCCAGTCACTTCTTGAAGTAGACACTACCTTTGTAAGCATGTTGACTAAGATTTTATTTGTGGATTCGGCTTGGCCATTAGCCTGAGGGTAATAGGGAGAGGATTTCCGATGAATTATTAGGAAGGTAGAGAGCAGGTGGGAAATCACCTCATTAACGAAGTGCGTGCCTTGGTCGCTTACAAGTTCGATTGGACAGCCAAACCGTGAAATGATCTGCTTCCACAAGAACTTTGCAGTGGTCTTAGCATCATTCTTCCTCGTGGCTCGTGCCTCTGCCCACTTCGTTAGATAATCGGTTGCCACTATGATGTAGCGAGCTTGGGAATATTGTGCCACAGGACTGATAGGTCCAATAAAATCAATTCCCCATTTTTCAAAGGGTTGTTGGGCTATGATAGGGGTCAACTCCATCTTGTCTTTCGGCACAGGCACTTTGGTCCTTTGGCACTCATCGTAGTGCTTTATGAATTTAGCTGCATCGCAGAAAAGGGTGGGCCACCATAGTTGGGATTGTAGCACCTTTTGGGCTGTTGTGTCCTCGCTAAAGTGTCCTCCAGCGATTCCGCCATGTGCTTCTTTCAATGCATCGTGCATCTCGTGCTCACATACGCATTGACGCAATAAACCGTCTTGTCCCAACCTGTAGAGTTGGCCGGCTATCAGTTGGTATGGCTGAATTTTTAGGATAAGTCTTCTCAGCCTGGCCTTCTTAATGGGTCACTCAGGTAGTCTGCTCTCTAGTACTTGTACTATGTCATCGGCCCAATATGGCGTCAGATTAGCTTTGAACAATTCTCTCTCGCTAGACAGGTTAAAGAGATGAGCATTTGGTAAATCGTCAGGTATGCCTTGTCCAGCGGCTTCTCTTGTGGGTATGCGCGACATGTGGTCAGCCATGTAATGCTGCTTTGCTTTGCGTACAACCACAGAGAAGTCAAACTCCAGTAGAAGGAGTAACCATCTAGCTATGCATCCCGTAGCGCAAGGCTTGTTCACAAGATATAGCAAGGCTTAATGGTCAACAAAGAAGACAAAGGGAGTGGCCAACAGGTAATGCCTAAATTTTTTTACTGCAAATACCATGGCCAACCCCTCCCTTTCTATCGTGGAATAGTTCATCTCGGTCTCTATGAGCTGCCTGCTGGCAAAACTGACCGAGTAATCTAAGTTATGTTCACTAGGCTGGGATAGCACGGCTCTAATAGCGAACTTAGAGGTGTCTATGTGTACATGAAATGTTATGTTCCAGTCTGGGACTCGTAAGATTGGTGTAGTCGTAAGAGCCTTTTTCAACTCCTCATATGCGCGCTAGCATTCCTCAGTCCACTCGAACATTATCAACATCTTGTACAATGGTCTAGCAATTAGTGCGTAATTTAGTACAAAGCGTCGATAATATCCAGTGTGTCCTAAGAAGCACTGAACTCCCTTGTAGTTATCGGGTGGTGGTAAGTCAACAATGACTCTGACTTTAGAAAAGTCAATGGCAACGCCGTTCCTTGACACTACATGCCCTAAAATGCATCCGTGTTTCACCTAGAACTGGCACTTTAAGGGGTTCAACGAGAGGTGCTACAACCTACACCTTTCAAAGACAGCTCTCAATTTCTCTAAGTGGTCGGCCCAACTAGAGTGTAAGCACAAGTCGTCTACGAACACTTCTAGTTCGTGCCTAAGCATGTCCTTAAACATAATGCACATTAGGCATTGAAAAGTCACAAGTGCATTCATCAGCCCAAAAGGCATGACAATGTAGGCGAATACACCCCATTCCGTGGCAAAGGCAGTCTTGTGCCTATCGTCGGGGTGCACTTGCACTTGATTATAGCCCGAGAAACCATCCAGAAAACTGTAGGCTTCTTTACCTGCTACCCTCTCAAGCATGTGCTCAGTGTAAGGTAAAGGATAGTTATCCCTCTTTGTAGCGGCATTCACTTTCTTGTAGTTCACGCACACTCGGATTTTTTCGTTTTTCTTCATGAAAATCACGATAGGTGATACCTAGTTCGTGTGCTTGATCTCATATATGAATCTTACCCTTATGAATTTATCAATCTCCTCCTTTACTGCATGGGCATGTTTGGGATTCATGGGGTAAGGTCGTTGTTTCGTTGGCACTGCATCAGTGACCATTGGGATGTTATGAGTCACAACCCTAGGGTCGACTCCCTTAAGTTCATCCAATGTCCAGGCAAATAGGTCAATGTACTCTTGCAAGAGTGCAACAAGTTGGGTTTCCTAATCCTCCGTCAAGTCATCAGCAATGAATACAGGTCTTAGCTTTTCACCTTCCCTAGCCAAGTTAACTTCCTTGACTTTGGCGGGTCCCTCGATTGGTTCACTAGTTTGGCCTTGTCTTTTCGCACCTAGCAAAATTACCAATCTATCACCCTTTTTAAATTTTGTAAATCGTTTGGATAGATCCTGCGGTTTCTTTTGCCTTTCTGCTTTTGAGTCCTTTGCTTGCTTCCTGGCCTCCTCCTTTAGTCTCCTGCGCCTTAGGTGGACTGGCAAGTCTCCCTTGGTGCGTTTGACTTTAGAAGGTTGTGGTATCTTGGGATCACTCTCAGTGCTGACTTTCGACTCTGAGTTAAACTCGCACCCCTCACTTGAGGAAGGTGTTTCCCTAGGGGGTCGTAGTTCAGTAGGTGCATCCATCTTGAGCACTGGGATTACCCATGGTCGTGCCACTCCGACTTGCTCGTAATCCATGGCTCCTATGCGTTCTAGCCAGGATTTGTCACACTCCATTCGCATGACTCCTTTTTCGTTCTGATTGGTCCTTCCTTTCCTAGGCCTCAAGCCTGCCCTGATTTGTTCTATCGCTTTTCCTTCAGTGTCCTACTCTATTGTATCTATCTCTTCTTCAGTCTCCTCTCCCGTAGAGCGACAGTCCTCATACTCCTCATCATCAAAGTCCTGTCCTTCTGAGACTCCTCATCATCACCTAAGCTTTCCTCTCCAGTCTTCGTGTCATCAGTAACTAAAGCCCAGTTATATAACAAATTCAGGTCGTGGACCTTGGTCCATTTCCATTCTGGCTTAGCTAATAGATCACGTAGAGGTTTTAAGTTAGTAGCCAAGTTGCCTTTTAGTTTATTAATCAGTTACTCTACGATTTCCTGAAGCTCGAGTTTGTTGCTGGGGATATGGAACGAGGCTGGTTTGCTTGGGTTGAGTGAGCTTCCATCATGCAGAGTGGCACAAGTGGCTCCTCAATTGGCATGGTTGCGGCTTTAGCAGCCTGCCGATATAATTCTTCCTCATCCGAGAATGGTAGGTCAATGGTTGCCAAAACGTGCATCCAATCCCTCTCATCCTCAGGGCAAGGAATATATTTAGTGAGTGATCCATAGGGTTTGGTCGTTTGAGTATTGCCTTTCAGCATAGCTGAGATGGCATCTAGGTCAACAGGGGTCGTCTTCCAAGTGTCCATCTCTACCCTCACTGCACTAGTTCTGCGTCCCTAGGAAAATCAAACCATCGCCCTAGTCCTCAATGACACGTGCATTCCTCATCCAAGGTCGGCCTAATAGTATGTCGTAATCCACTCCCTTCATGACAATGAAGTTTACGGAGAACTGCACACTGGCAATCTTTACTGGCCAATTCTTTAAGACCCCGAATGGTCTTACCTTCATCCCATTTGCTAACGTGATGTTAAACCTGGCAGTCTCCACAGGAGGGTTTCCCCATGCCTCTAAGACTGCATGGCTTAGTACACTAACACTTGCGCCTGTGTCTACAATTCCTTTTCGCATCATATCTCCTAAGGCTAGGATGGGTAAAATTGCATGCATTTCAGTGCCTTCCCAAAAAGCATTGATGTGTAAAGACTTAGGATTTGAGTGTAGAGTTAGACTTGGGATCTGTATAAGTGCATCATGATCTTGCGGATCAGCACCCGCAAGTCCTGTGTGTCCCTTCATTGAGTCTTTTAACTCCTGCCATAAGGAATGATTTTGCCTAAGCAGATCTTCCAAGCTTAGAGTTACCAGAGTAGACAACAAGGTTGTGAGGAGGCTATTGGGCTCTTGTCTTCCCCTGAGGCTAGCATTTCTAGGCCATGCATTCTGTCTGCCTTGGCAAGTTTCCCCCTGGCCTTGCTGCTGAGTTGCCCCCAATGGTGCAGGTATGCTCACAGCTTGTGGTCTTGAAGGTGAGGCCGGTGTGCTCACGCTGGAGAAATCATCAATAGGATCTTCTAATATGGGTTCAGCATCCTTGAGGTGCTTTTGGGCATCCCTGACCCACTCCTTGACCTTAGCTATAGCCTCGAGCTGCCGTTTGGGATGGGGATATTCCCCTACCTTGGCACTCCCTCGCTTGGCTATCTTAGGAGCTGAGGTCTCTGATTCTGTGTCTGTGACCTTCTTTCCCATTACTAACGTAGTCGCTTCCTCGGTTTTAAGAGTTATCTTTGCATCGGTTTTCTTTTTCCGTCTCCTTCGGCTTTTCTTTCCTATTGAGGTTGTGTCAAGGTTACTTGGCCCTGGCAAGGAGATGCCTGCCTGTTTTGTTTGAGCTTGCGTCATAACATGTAGTGGGATGGGCATATCCTCACTACCAAAGTTTTCCACTCCAAAGAGCCCCAAAGGCACCCATGGCATGTTGGCAGAGCTGGTTGATGGTTTCCGCCTAGGACAGTCAGGAAACAGATGTGTGATTCCACACTTTGTGCATCAGAGATCCGCTTTGTCCTTGTTAGCTTGTTCTCGTTCTGGGCAGCATGATGAAATGTGGCCTGGGTGGCCGCAAGTCCAGCATGTGACTGGATCTTGGCTTGGCCCTCCAAAGCCTCTGCCTTTTCCTCTTCGTAAAGCCATCACCGGCACGGGCCGATAGTCCATCAGGACTGGGTTGCCCTCCTCGTCATAGGATATATACGGGTTGACATATGTTTCTTCCTCATTAGGCTCCTCCACAAAGTGAACATGAGTATCGCTAGATGGGTGGGTTACAAAAGGCCCTGGTGGTCTGGGTATACCAGTTGGGTTCATCTCCAGCCTAGGCATGGCAGGTCTTGAATCAGTCGGTGCTGGAAGAGCTAACTGGGCTCCCCTCCCAAAGAAATTAGGTGGCCTATTACCTAAGTATGGAGGGTTGTACTGCTGCGCGTATGGAAATCTCCTCAACATTCTGCAATGCACTGCATCATGTCCGAATCTACTGCAATTTGAGCACGGCCGAGATCTAGGATCTTGGCACTCAACTGGGAGGTGATTGCCGCCGTAGTATATACATTGTACATGCGATCTCATAGGCTTCCTCACGAGCTCTTGCAACCGTGCAATCTCCATTCTCATTTCTGCCATCCCCTGGTGGTGGTCTATACTCTTTTCCTTATCCTGCATACTAGTAGTTGCTTTTCCCCCCGAAGTAGTTGATCTCTCAGGGTCCCTCTGGCTTGCACTTTCTCGGTTAGTAGTCCTCATGCTGCGTTCCATGAGTTGATCATCTACGCGTATTGCCTCCTTGAAAACTCTAGCTAGCACGTCCCGTTGCAAGGTGGAGTTACTGGCCAAAGCCTTATAGAGCTCCTCACTCCGAATCTTGTTCATGAACACTGTAGACACTGCCCTCTCGGTAGGTCGCTCATTGGTAGGGATTCTCTTGTAGAGGCTACGCACCTGAGTGACGTAATACCTAACGTCCTCCTTCTCCCTTTGACTAATATTCATCAACCTAACGATGAGGTTATCCGAATACCTTGCCTTCGAAAACCTCTTGATGAAGAGGCCCTTAAGGTGAGCAAAGTTCGTACGTTCTGCGTCATCTAGACTAGAATACCAGGTCCTCCCCTTATCGCCTAAGCATAGGCCGAAAGCTTGAGCTCACTGCATAGGGTCAGTAAGACTGTTTGCCTCACATACTTGCTCAAACTGCTCCATGAAGCTGTATGGGTCACTGCTAGGTTTGTATCTAGCTAGTTGTTTTGCTACGATGGGGATTGTAGCTTGCCCTTTAGCCCCTTGCGTGACTCCCAATCCCGATAGTAGCGCGGTGGCTAGGGCAGTAGCGCTTTGTTCAACGGACGTGTTGTCCAAGAGTCGCTTTACTACCAGTTCGCTCAATGTCATGTCAGCCTCTGCTGCCCATTCCCTCTCTACATTCGGTCCAGATTTGGCCGCTCCAACTAGGTCTAGCACTCGTCTAGCCTTGTACATATCTACGTCTTGCTATAGCCTTCTAGCCCTTTGCTCATGGTTGTAGGCAATTATGCCTTCTAGCGCTCTCTTGATTGCTCTTCTCTCTTCTTCCAGGTTTGCTACCACTTCCTCTATAGGTCTGCCCTGGATCACGGTCCTAGTGAGTAAATCGTAGTTGTAGACTAGTTCCTGGACTGAGGTTGGAAATTCTCCTAAGTCTAATTGATCCTCTCCTCATTCACCTCTTGATCCCGACATTGTTTCTGCTTCCAACTCCACGAGGTTGTCAATAAATCCAAGCAGCTCCGGCAGCGTCCAATCCTCTATCTTGTTGCTTCCCGTGTCTTCGTGTCTTCTCCAGGTCCTACTAGTAGGGCACTTAGGCACCTGTCTAAGTCTTGGGGTCTTCTTCTACTAGTGGGTTCCTTAAGCGATTTATCTGAGTGAGTTCCTTTGATTATTGAATACAAACCTCAATTTATGGTCACTCGATTGTGTGTTGTTTCTCGTGCACTTGTGCCCAATCAGGCTTTCAGCTTTCTTAAGTGTACTTCAAATGTGAAAATTCAATGTGAGTGCCGCAAGCAATTCCTCGGTGTCTTACTCACTCTCGCTCGTTTCGGGCCTAATAGGCTTGTAGGTCCATTTTCCGGCCGTTTAGTCAGGGTTTAGGGTTTCCTTGTAGGTTGCCTTGTTTGTTTCTGGTCGATTAGGTTTTATGGTTCAGCGGCTCGCGTCCAAGTCCTTGGGTCCCTCAACTGTCTACTGCCAATTGCTAAGCGACTGTGTACTACAATTTCTCTTATCACGTGTGCCATAATCAAGTTCTGAGCGCTCGAAGGGTTTTGACAAGTTGCGCTAATGCGTATTTGCGGGGTCGGGTCAAATTTCAGACAGATTCGACAAAAAGTTGCACTTGGACCAATTGGTCTGAATTGCAGGGTCCGAGTAGGTCACTAGGTCGAGGGCCGAATTTTTGGATTTGACTTGGACGATTTTTATTTGGACGGGCCGAATGGCAGGTTCGGACATGGTAATTTGGACGGGCCGAACGACACTTGGCTGAGGGCCGAATCCCGGGTGTGGCTGAGTGCCAAATTTGAGACTCGAACGGGTCGCTTGGACGGGCCGAGGCCGGATGTGCCACACGGCAAAGAGCTTTGACTTGGACGGCTGAGTGGGTTGACTTGGACAGTTGCCTCGGATAGGGACCGACTAGGGTTTGGCCAAGTGGGCCGAGTGATAAGGGCCGAGGGCTGACTCTGGGACTCGGCCCAGGAGAGGCCACTCGGACAGGCTGAACGCGGCGCATGTAACCCGCGCGAATGCGATTTCGATCGTTTCACCCAATGTAGGCTGGCGCCATGGTCATGCACTTCCAGATCCTATCTAGGGAAGTAGAGGGAGAGGTTTGTATACCTGAACGGGTCGGTAAGTGCGTCGGTGATGCGATCGAATCACACGGGCTGGGGCTCTCTAGCTCTCTCCCTCTCTTTCTCTCACACTGAAATGGCACAAATGAGCTCTCTTTTGGCCTCTTGGCTCTTATATGCCTTTCCAAATGTGGCGTTGATGCCCCTAATCACTCTCTTGTTGATCTTAGACCTCATTAGCGAGCATTCTGCACGAGTTTTCCCTGTTTTGCCCTGTTTTGAAACAGTAAACCCTACCCTCATCTGGTTCGATTTTCTAACTCTAACCTACGCTAAATGCAACAAAGATCGAAGGCAAAAAACTGAAATAGATCCTCCATGCTTTCCAATCATCAAACAACCAAAATATCCCAAAGTACTTACTTGTTTTGAAGATTAAAAACACCCAGCTTCCTACCTATCTCAAGCTCCGTTTCGGGGATGAGTACCCTACTTCGATGCTCGATATGGGGTGCGCAAGTGCTCAATCTTGAATCTGTTGGTCTCGACAACGGAACCAAAATGTAGGAGCTTTTGCTTAACCGCCAAGACCCACGGACCGCTTATTGTTTCAAGCGTTCCAAGCGAGCTCTAATGGCTATCTCTCACCTAGCCGACGCGCCTTCGATCCTACGAGTGTAGTGAGCTTACCTTGATGCTTGATCGAGTATCCTCCTCTCTCTTGCACTCCGGTAGCTCCACGATTCTTGATGCTAGCTCAAGCATCCTCAAGCCTCCTGCATCTCCAAGCTCCATCCTCCATAGCCGCGCGTGCAAGAGAAGAGAAGAGAAGAGAAGAGAAGAGAAGAGAAGAGAAGAAGAGAAGAGGAGATGGTGAAGAGCTTCACCCTCTTGATCCCTCACTCCCACACACACTTCCTCCCTCAAACTCTCGCACTCCCTCTCTCAAGAGCACACACAAGCAAGAAGGAGAGAAGAAGAGAGGAAGAGGAAGACTCTTTTTGCTACACACCAAAGAATGAGCTTCTCATTCACTTTTCAAATTTATATACAAAGCCCTAAATCCTTTTTGGGTGGTCATCCCCTTTTCCGTCTTTTACATGGCTGGTCGTAGCCTAGGTCATTTTTCCGATTTCCCACCATTCTAATTTATCCTATTTCCCACTAATGCGTACACTTTGCACAAGAGTGAGCCTGGCACTCTTTTACAAAGATTCAGGGGCGCTTTCGCATTTTAATTCTTTTGTTGCCTCGGGGCCGACACCGAAGCTTTCCAAGGGTCGTGCCCAAACATTTGAATTTTTCAGGGACTGGCTCCCGATCAAGGTGCCTTTTTCTGCTTTTATCCTGCGCCTTTTTTGCTATTTCTATTTTTTCCATTTTCTGCTCCTCTGTGCTGCAGGAACGCAGTAACATTGATATTGTCACTAGAGAAATTATCCTTATGAACTCTCTCAGTGGTATCCACAGTCAAGCAAAAATGTATGTTGAATACAATAATCCTCACTTTTTGGTTTATTGTTTATTTTATTTGATTGTCTTTTTTTAGTAGCATGTTTCCATTTACAGTGCTGGCACGTTAGTGGTTACCTTTTTGACACCACATATGAGGATCTTACTGATCCTCAAAAACCATATAGCTTTCTCTTACAAGAAGTGCCCTTGCAAAATGATGCGCATTCTTGTGGATGGAGAGTGATTTCAAATGCTTGTTGGACAATAGATTCAAAGATTCTCAAGATAGATGGGGTTAATGTAAGTATCTTTCACATTCTTTTTTGAGCAACACGTCTTTCAATTTTCACAACAACTGCTACATTATCATCAAATTTTATAATCATTCCATTTCTTTGTTTAACTCCCTACAAGTACAAACTATCACTGCCCTAACAACTTCAGACTTTTTAAGATACATGTTGGGTACAGTTTCAAACTTATTACAATTTTCCTTGTAGTGCCAAGATTACCCCGATTCATACACATGGTGGATAAAAGAGAAATGTATTGAATTAATTTTGGACAGGGCAATCACGCCAGTTGACCCCGACTCTCCTCCACTTAAATCCTTAACTAAGAGTAATAGTAAGGCAAAAGGCAAGTCATTTGGAAAGACAAGTAAGGTAAGCTTCAAAAAGACAGAAATGCTAACACTTTCTCATCCATCTCCTCATTAGGTCCCTGAAGAGAAGAGGCCCCTTTTCCAAGTCAAATTCTTCAATCAACCAAGAAAAAAGCCACTGAAAGGAGATTAGATATCTTTTCAGAAAGTGATGATGAAGTTACAAAGCTGAAAGAAGACAAATATATGCAAATGAAGCAAGATGCTTGTATATCTACACTTCAATTTTGTAACTCTTCATTCAATGAAAAACTTTTTGTCAAATGTAAATATCATCAATGTTTTCATATTTATGGCTCGAAGCTTAAAATTGTGGGAGGCAAGCAACTCATACAAGAGAAAGAGCATTCAGCTCTTTTCCTAACTATTCACAATTTACTTTGAACTTATATTCTAGGGATGTACAATCTAGCATCTCTAAGGTATCCCTTACATCTTTAGGATTCCAATTGGAAGTGATATTTACCTCCTTTTCTATAACTTGCACCTTAAGTTTGAAGGGCGTACAATCTGGTATCAGAATCCAAGGGAATCCAAATGCCAAGTTTACTTTTGTATCTCCTATAATCAAAGCCCAAAGCAAGATTTTGTCATGCTATATTATAACACAGAGATAAGGATTGGGGGCATACAATACACCTCATGGTATCACCCTTATGGTCAACCTCTCTAGATTTCCAAAGCTTTCCTATAATGTTATCTAGTTTTGCTTCTATAAAATTTCTACTTAGCTAAGATACTTTTGTTCTTTATAAGTTTGCTATTTTGAAGCATCTCACAAAGTTATGTAAGGGGATAAACCATGACATGCGTATTCTTATTGAGATCCTTCCAGCTGTCATGGACTTTTGAATATCTTGACATATTTTGAATTTAAAAATATGCATGGTTGTCTTATCAAGAACCCCCCAAATTAGAGATGAGAGACTTGGCAATGAAAAATCCTCGATATGTCCATATGCACCCTCTTTAGATGGAATCACATATTGTGCATAATATATAACAATTCTTCTCTCACTAAAAGAATCGACGGTCTCATCAGCATATATAATGTCTGCAAACGCCTTATGAATCACATTGAAATTTCCACTCAAACTCTCCACATGTTGCCATTTAGTAATTGTTGATGGAAATCTATCTACAACCAAGAACTCAATATTAATACTTGCTTAAATAAAAAAAATATCACATATGCTATCAACTTAATACTTACAATGTGTCTATTGGAAAGCACGTTAATTAGGAGACAAGTGCATATCCTTAGCGATGTAAACATGTTACACTTTGACTAACCACCCTTCATGCGTAATTTTGAAAGCAATGATACACCCTTTCCAATGATGTTTTATATCCTCTCTTTTTCTTCTTTTGACCTTGTGAGAGCCTTTGCAAGAGGGCAACATGGTCACCCAATCATTTATGCAAAAGGTTTTGGGCTCCCAATTTCCGTCTACTCCTTGGCTATAGACAGTGCAAGAGTTTATTAAACGAGACAGGTGTCTTTTGGATGCCATACTTAGATTGAATTCGCAAAGAAAAGTGCTCACTGAGAAAGGCAAATGAGCAAAGAAAGAAGCTCACTGAGAAAGATGAACAAACAAAGAAGAAATATTGAAAAGACTAATGAAAACATATTGGGGGAGCCAAAAGCTCTCGACCTTCAAAAAACTCATTATTAACTTCACAACATCTTTATTATAATCGGTTTTGTCAGATTTTATAAGTAAATAAGGACTTCGAGACTACCAAAACATGTTAGAGTTTGGAGATTTTGACTAAAAGAGAGAAGAGAATCATGAAGTGGACTCTATTATCTCCAAAAAGGAGGAGACAAGAATATCATATTCTTGCACATGTGGCAAACTCTCTTTGGCCCTTTTCTTAATCCTATGATTAACAAAAGTGCATTTTTTGAAGCCTTTTTGGCCCTAATGGCAATGCAAAACTGTCTACAATGCTTAAACATTTCCTTAGAATGATCAACTGTCTTTCCCTTGTAGTGGATGCGCCCAGATCATCAATGAAGACTTTTAACTCCTCTAAGGAGATATCACTAGAAGTCATATCAGCTATTCGTTGCCAAGAACCAGGCACATCGCATAGACCAAAGGCCATCACATGATACACAAAAGTACCAAAGACAATGATAAACATAATTTTCAATTTGTCTTCCTCCACAATAGCCATTTGATTATATCCAGCAAAGCAATCCATAAACAAATAGATTTTCCTACCTGCTAATTGATCCAAAATCTGATCAATAAAGGGCAACAGGTAGTAATCCTTAACCATGTGCTTATTAAGCTCTCTAAAGTCTATGCAAAGCCGAATCTGATTGTTCTTCTTCCAGATAACCACTAGTGAACACAATTCTGTGTGTTGAACTAGAAATATCAGGGTAGCTTTTCGTAGCTTTGTCGATTACTCAAATAGCATGTTCCTTAATTCAAAAGGTATATGCCTTACTTTCTATCGCACAAGGTGACTACCCTCCTTCAAAGGAATTGTATGAATAGCGAGGTTGGGAGGAAAACCTCTCAGCTCATCATAACTTTAAGCAAAGATGTCACGGAATTCCTAAATCAAGGACACATAGTCCTCTCTTTCTTTCGAACTAAGCATGGATCCTAATTTGATTGGCCATGAATCATTCATTGTGCCAAGGTCTAACTCAATTACATCCACATCTCTTATCCTCTCCTGAGCTCCTATTGGTTCATTCAAGTGATGGAGCATCTAACATGTCTAACTCTAGTGAGGATAGAGAAACTCTCACTTTGGGGAGATTCAGGATAGGCATCTAGTACTACACGTATGGCACCTTTGCCACAAAGATCAACCGACCAGCATGGGTATATCAACCTAACAATCTGCATGTAAGATCCATGGCCTACCTAGCAATACTTGATAGCTAAGTTGCCCTACAAACCTAATGACCCTAAAGTCTAGAATGCATTCCACATTAGCAACGGTCACATGGACTATAGTAATGAAACCTTCAAGTTGTCTTAAACTATCATCAGCCATTCGCAAAATCGTGGAGGCATATTTCTTGATTTCTAACCCTAGCCTCTCCATCAATTCTGAACTCATGATATTGACGGAGGATCCTGTGTCCCATAAGGGCATGATCCACTAATATTCCATCAACATATGTTGCTACCCTTGGACAATGCTTTTCAGCATGTTCAAACTAATCATCTCCTACTTGTGCTATTCCCAAGGGATCAACAATATACCCAGTGCAAAGAATCTTCTTAAATTCTTTACGCACTCCTTGAGATAACTTAATCAACTGCAGGAGGTTCACATGCGGCTTAGCTTCACAAAGAGAAATCACTAAATCAAATTCATGATAGCTAGCAAGAGCTCGCTTTTCTTGCTAGACCATTCTGTCCTTTGGTCTTTGAACTGGCTTTGGTGCCTCTTTCTTGGATTTTTCCTCCTTCTTTGGCAACTCCTTATCCTTCTTGGGGTCAGCATCATAAAAATCTACAATTTTTAGAAGTCTACCTTCCATATCGGGATTAAGCACTTGCATCTCCTTATCATCTTGCTTAGGGTTTCCCTCGATAAGTTTTACCTTGTCTTTATTAGCTTCTTTAGCCTTTTGACCTCTCGTAATAACAATCCTCAGATTAGAAGCTTCAGTGCCATTGACGCAAACAACTTTTATACGGCTAACTCCAGTGCCACTAGATAGCTCCTTTACCATGGCTTTCCCTCTTTGTAGTATTTGTTTCAGCCCCTCATCTTATTGGAGATTATTTCCTTGTGCTTGATGGTTAACCGAACCTAGTTGTTTACTTCCTTGTTAGAGAGAACTAATCTTGCTCCAACAGGTACTAGCTAGGTGGCTGGACTTTCCACATATGCCACATTGAACATTTGGACAATTCCTAGGGAAATATTGGCTGCCACACCACTTACAGCAGAATCTTGAGGGGCCACCATCTTTCAAGGCATCGACTCCTTATTAAATTCTGCTACCTCTTAAGAAAATTGACGTCAACGGCTATTTGTCTATATTGTTCGCTAATCATGTCAGTATAATGTTTCATCATATCCTTAACTTCACCAAGGATATTCAAGGCACTTGGCTCATAGGTGCCATTATCTACCTGTCGTTCCATTGGTCTCACTACTTGATTAGGAATTGGTTGTTGATTTCTTGGAACAACAATAGGATTTATCATTTGGCTTCCAGTATTTGGTGGAGCCATCTGACAAGCCATAGGCATGGTCACACTAGGAGGAGCTGACAACATAGGCACATTTTGGATCAGGATCATGCTTCCTCTCCCATTAGGAGGACTCATGGGTATCCCTTGGCTACCATTCATCATAGCTAAAGTATTTCCAAACCCTAGACTTGGATTCCAATTTTTCCTAGAGCTATAAGCCACTTGCAATTGCGATTCTACCTCCTCTGCTCTTGTAATAGCCGTATCAATGTCGACAACATCAACACTACCCAGTTGCACTTGAATGTTAAAGTCTAACCCATTCACAAAGTATTGCAACTGAGTAGCAGCTGGAATAGAAACGTAGGTTTGCAACTTAGGGAATACTTCCTTCAATTTCTTAGCATACCCTCCACAAGCATTCTTGTGAGATTCTTAATGTGTTACATTGAAGACACGTAGCCAATACTGACCTCCCCATTTAGGGGAAAATTCTCTTTGAAAAGCCACAAAGAAAAAGTCAATTGTAGTTATGGTTCTAGCTTCTAGATCGTGATACTATGTTGCAGCTCGTTCTTTCAAAGTCATATTAAAGAACATCATCAAATGTCCTTTATCTTGAATTCGACAGTCAAACATTAACTTTTGGAATTCATTGATATGAAGTTCCACATCTTCTTCTGCTAACCTATTAAAAATGGGTAGAGGAAACCCTAAGATTGGCAAGTTCGGCATCCATACTAGGATTACAATGGGTTTCACTACCATGGTGACAACTGGATTCGCTAAAGGAGTTTGAATGATCGAAACTATTACTCCACTTGAAGTGGATGGACTAATTGGAAGAGAGAAAGTACTACAACTTCCTCCTCCTAATGGACTATGCGTCGAGCTAGGGTTTCTAAGACCTTGCCCTTGTAAGGATATTGGACAGCTCCTTTGTGGAGAATATCTTCTAATGATTTCGGCCCGCCATTGTCATGCCGCTATGCAAACACAGTGTGAAAAACTCTAGAGTGCATCATCATTCAACTTATTAATCTAGAGAGCCAATGCCACATTAGTCATTAGTGTCAGTGTCCCTAGTGTGGATGGTTCAAAAATACTAGATTTTTGGATAAGTTTAGTGTATTTTTGATATTTTGGATATTATCTCTTTTAAATATCCAAAAGTTGTAGACAACTTCTAGAATAGGATGACATGTAAAAAAAAGCGAGTGACTTTTAGTAATTTTTGGGGGTTTTTATGCAAAAAGAAGGATTGACAAAATTGCGCAATGCGCTTCTGAGACGGTCTTTTGAATCTATCTCATTGCCTTTTGGTATACA
The DNA here is from genome assembly GCF_053477565.2 of Lygodium microphyllum. NCBI lineage: Eukaryota > Viridiplantae > Streptophyta > Polypodiopsida > Schizaeales > Lygodiaceae > Lygodium > Lygodium microphyllum. Next base: position 98,479,949 of record NC_141156.1, read on the forward strand.
CTGATAAACTGGTCCCTATTGAACCAAGTTTCGAAAACCGCCACTTATTAGTGGCACCCGACAAATGCACCACCTATCGAGACCTAAAACGGGCCCAACACTAACTCTAAGGCACTACTCAGGCCTCACTACTCACCCAAAACCACCCAACATGGCCTCGCGGCTAGGAGTGTTTAAGACTTTGCGTTTGTATGTTTTTCATAGTCCAACAAATAATTCTTTCCCCACTCCTCAAAAGAAGCCCCCAAACATACTGATGTTATATACCATGTAACACATACACAAGGAGGAGCACCCCTCAGTTGATCACCACTATGGCTCTCCTACACCTTGGGGATTGGCCCCAAGGTAGGAAACAAAGTCCACTCTTTTGATAAATTATCGAGGAGATGATATATAAACCTCACTAAATAAACCCCAAGGAACTGAATATCTAGCCCTACGATTTGGGATACCTCACACTTTCAGTGTCGGGTCATCACTCATACAAACATGTGCTATGCATCCATGATATGATACCATAAGGTGCATCAATGAATGTGTGAATATGACCATCGTGCTCAAATAAATATTCATTCAAAATCAACAACATGAAAGTGCAAAGACAAATCTTTTCATGATTCCCTTTTCTACATGATAGTGCTTTGTTGCTTAGGGCTAGCACCGAGTTTCCTTGTGCTACTAGTCCCTTTAATTTCAAATAACCGTGAAGTCTATATGATATGCAACATCAATCCTTAGCATTTAACGTACTTCAACTACTCAACAAACCCCTTACCCCCTGTTTAAAATTTTGCATGCGTTGATAGGTGTAAGTATGGTTTTTAATGTATTTTTCTTTTTTGAAAGTGATAAAAACACACTCTAACAAAGAAATGGGACTGAACTGAGACTAAAACTCATGCTTTAGCTCCATTATATGATTACAAAAATTAATATTATTTTTCCTTATTTTTATTACACAAAAAAACTATTTTTTTCTTTAATTTTCTCTATTTATTTATAAAAAAGCACAAAAAATACTGATATTCAAATATAGACCAATTTCTCTCAAAGAAAATTATTTTCTTAACCTATTTAATTCCATGGGAACGACAAATGCACACCAAAAATCCAAAAATCATATATTTTTCCTAAAACCGCCTAGTCTCTGGTTTTGCGTGTTTTACATACAATTATTATACAACTCATTTTTTATGATTCTTTTAACATGATTGATCAAACAAAGGATTGCCAATCAAATCCAAGCATTACTAACCATTTCAAACAAGAATTTATCACAAAACGGTAAAATCTACATTTTTCTCATAAAACTATCCATTCCCGATATGCTCCGATCAATTTGACGTAGGCCTGGACCTGCAAGCTCTCTCTCTCTCTCTCTCTCTCTCTCTCTCTCTCTCTCTCTCTCTCTCTCTCTCAAAGCCAAAACTGTAAATGAGGTTTTCCCTAGTCACCCAAGACCTTAAGGCCTTGCTGGCCAGCACCTTAGCATTCCCAATCACTCCATCTTTGACTTCGAGACATCTGAGCACTCTTTTTTTTTCAATTTTGCTTGTTATTGCCCTGTTGAGGACTGGTTTACGACAATGAACTTCAAGCTTCCCACTCAGATTTCTCCTTCCTATCCTACCCTAAATGCGACAAAAATCAAATGAAAAGTGTTGAATCAATTTCTCTTGCTCAACTAATCATCAAAAACTAGAAATACTTGTAGCATGGATTAAAACCCAAAACCTCCTATCTATCTCAAGCTCTGGTTCGGGGATGAAACCCTTACTTCGATGCTCGATTTGAAGCACGCAAGCGCTCAAACTTAAATCCGTTGGTCCAGGAAACGGAACCAAAATGTAGAGGCGAGCTCACGCTCAACCGCCAAGACCCATGGACCACTTATTGTTCAAGCATTTCAAGCGAGCACTAATGGCTACCTCTCACATAGTCGATGCGCTATCCATCTCTACGAGTGTAGTGAGCTTACCTTGATTCCTGAGTGAGTTGCTTCCTCCCTTAAGCACTTCGATAGCCCCACAATTCATGATGCAAGCTCAAGCATCCTCAAGCATTTTCCTCCAAGCTCCATACTCCATAGCCACGTGCAAGACGAGAGAAGAGAAGAAGAAGAAGGGAGGAGATGGTGGTAGGGTGTTGTTCCACACTTGAGGACTCGAACCTTGTATAGGTTATGATGCAATTATTATGGAGTGCAAGTGCTTACATAGCCTATTAGATAGTTAAAAGACATCATGATGGCTTCTAGTTATTGATTGTCGATGAAGTAGACATTAGTTGATGGGTAGGTAGTGGGAAGTATTATCATGGTTGAGGAATGAAGTGGTCAATACAACATTTGGAGGAGAACCTCGAAGTACTATGAGATCCATGGAATTCACAAAGATAACTATGATAATTGAGGTTCTCCTTTTAATGGATAGAGACTACAATGCTGAGTAGGATTGGAGTACTGGGTGATACTCGATTGACTTGTTGAAGTTGTACTTCCTATATTGTTGCCATAGCAATGAGAGATTGGAAAAGGTTGGAAAAAATTGTATAAGTGACTTAGGGAGATGAGTCTAACCAAATTGAAGTCCTTAGGTGTATAGTTTACTTGGGAAAATAGAAAGTAGGGCTAGGGGGTTAGGGCCAAAGTTCCAGTCATCAACCAAGGCCACCATGCATACCTAGCTTAAGGACCTCTAGGTGCAATACCATGTTTATGCATTGGTATTTTTTTTCCTTTTCTTCTCTTCTTTCTTTTGAAATACAATATAGTACAAAAGGACCTTTCTCCCTTGATGAGAAGAATACAATAAGATTAAGACATTTAGAGAGGCTCTTAGGATGGGGTAACCCAATTGATGTCGAATAAGTAATGATGGAGTGCATTCATGGGACTCGAGGTAGGGTATCCTAGAGATTGAGGCTTGGTTGATAATAGAACTACAACCATTTTATTGAAATTGTCTTCTTATTGTATTGTGTCTTGAACTCAGAAAGAGAGAATATCTGATAGTATGATCTTGTAGATGCGGCCTTTAAACTCTCTTCCAATGATATGTTCTAGATAGATCTTCATTGCATAGCAGTGCTTTGGTAATACTTCCAAGGGATGGTAGTTCTTAGTGGCATCAAATATTTGATTTGCCCATATAATAATCTAAGTATCCTATATTCACTTGATAAAAATATGAGAGTACCTGCATTTAGGGTGCTTTAAATTCTATTAATAGAACTTTATTAAATAAAGTACCACTTACTTAAGTCTAGTTGTATTGACCTTGATTGTGATAATTTGTGCTTGACAATCATTGATGTAAGGGTGTGTAGATTTAAAAAAAATACATAAATAAATAAAATTTTGTTTGATTTATGTGCAATCGTTGAAAATATTGAATCTATGTACATGTTTACAACTATGAATCCATGCCACTTTGAAATGTTAGAAGCAAATTGTAAACTCATAATTATACTCTAGGGTAGTGCAAGCATCCAGGAGTTGTGGAAACTTACTAGGAAAGATAAGTATTGTGCAACATTGAGTTTTGCCAAGCAGGGAATAGTCTAGGATGCCTTGTGCTAAGGCCATACCATGGAGACTAGCCAATATGTGAAAGGAAGTAGGAGTTACATTGATTGGGTCTCTTTGAGACTACCGTATGGCTCATTGCTCTACGTTAGTCATTAGTTGGCCTCCAAGTTCAACCAGATGAAAGATCAATTATCAAACCAATATTTCCCAAATTGGCCTTGTCCCTTAGCTTTTCATTTGAACATCTTAATCTCAAATACATGATGTTGAGAAAGCATTTTGTTGAACTTAATTGTTAAGAAGTGCTCTTTCACTTTCTCATGTGAGAGGGCTACAGAAGATTGTTTAGAAGCCCATCCTAGTGCTTGCCAATATGTTCTTGCTCCACCCAAGTTAGTGGATATCCTAGATATTCCTCATCTTCTTTAGTCAATATGCCCATGTCAGCATGGATGTAGATGTGTGCAAGCAACTTCAACCTAGCATCCAATTCTATGAGACGCTTAGTGGCATCTCTATTTTTAAGAAAGCTTGCTCTCCTATCATTTCTTCTAAGGTTCTCATAGTTCCTTTGGGATTTGATATGTTGAGAGGTTTAGGGAAAAGATGAGTAAGATTGAAGGAGTGTAGGGTTGCTTGTGCTTTTCAGATTCTTTTGTTTATCCTTAGGCTTCGTGGCTACCATGTCTTATTCTTTGTCAAATGTGATATGTGTAGTCACAATTAATAGTTGTGATTGCTCTATTTCCACACTTGATTGGACATCACGTTCCTTGTTATTATTAGTGGATTGAGTTTTATTTGCAAAAATTGGAAGGACCTCTTGCTTGAAATGTTTGGAATTTTTAGAAGCATTCATAGGTTTAGTGCTTTTGGGAGAAGTGGAAATGGAGATGTCTATAAATTGGTTGTGTGTCAAGGCCATTAGCTTCTCATTCGACTTTCTGGACTCCTTTTTTGTAGCTTCTACTATTGCTTGATATTTTTGTTGTTTCTTTAGCCTTGTTTTTAGTCCAGATCTAAAAAGAGGACAATTAGGAAACAAAGTTTCCACGATAAAGGACAAGAAGAAAATCCTACCAAGGATGATTAGGAATCTTCTTACTCCAAGTGATAAAGCTTCGGATGTTTCTCTTGCAAGGAGCTAGGTCATTTCAAAAGGGAATGTCCAAAGCACCCTAAACACCGATGGTTTGAGTGCCACAACATTGGACATAACCACGTAAATTGTCCCAACAAGACTCAAAGAGAACTTGAACTTACAAGGAATGAAGATGTACAAGCTTCAATGATCTAGAATATACCAGATACTTAGGAAAAACTTAGAGGATATCCATGAGATGTATCTACAATAAACTCTTCACTTGTAATCTAGACTTTGATAGATCTAAGACAATAAGTTGTTGTTTTAAAAGACCATATGCTTATGAGTGATCAGAGTAGCGGAGCAGACGCATGGTGGGTCCTAACCCACAGGCCTTAAGCCCCATTAATGCTTGTCTTCCCCAGTTCTTCTGAGATGAGGACATCTCGAGTTCTCTAAGGGGAAGAGGATGTAATGTCCCATCGTTACGAATGCCCCCCCTTAATAATCTTGCCATGAGACGCCCCCCCTTAAAAATTAAATTTAAACGAAAAGTTTTTAAATCCCTCCCTCTCGATGCTGCTAGCTGGCAGAGGGAGGGGGAGTTGAATGTGTAGTCAACGTAGATTAAGAGGGAGATCGTGACGAAAAGGAAGGAGAAGATGCTGGTCGACGTGGGTGGATAATGAGAATGCAAACTTAAGAGATTATATTCTCTTTTTCGGTTTGGCAACTATATCACTGGACTCTTATTAGGAATCTCTTTTTCTTTCATCTCCTCATGTTGCTTTCCTAGGTCATGCTGAGTGATATTGCTAGGCTTTGGTGATTCAATTGTCTCTTGTTTTGAAGAGTTGAGCCTTTTAACTATCTATTCTTCATTATACATATTAACTATGAAGGTTTCCAATTGTTCTTGGTTAGTTGTTCGCTCTAGGGCTCTATCCTATCTAATTGTTAATGGTTTGTCCTTAGGGATTGCAGTTAGCATTGCTTCCTTTGGTTGTTTTCTTAAAAGATTTATTTTACATTTACATTTTTTTCTTCCATTGTGGAGATACTTATGTGTGGGGGAACAAAAGTGATTTTGCAAGTGGTTTCAATAGCCACAGTCAACACTTCCCTACATAGTACCCTAGAGCAAGCAAGAGGGATCGAGAAATTCATTGCTACATGTACTAGCTCTCCATCAATGTATTTTCCTATCAGGCTTGGGTCTTTTTTGTAGTTCTCTATAAGTTTTTTAAGTCCATCTTGTATCCTTGGCATTACTCCTCACATTTTTCATTAGAAGAATGATCATGGTGATAGTTTTCTTTCTTCATTGTGCACTAGAAGCAACTTCTTAAGCATTTCCCTACTTCTCTCACTAGCAAGTATCTCTTTTGAGTTGGGGATTTATTCCTTAGATTTTCCTTATGGAGAGTGCATCAGCCATCTACAATTATCAACCAAAAAGAAAAGCTTTCACATTGAAGTATCATTGGCAAGATGGTGATCATTGGAAGGAAGAAGACATGCTCATTCAAATCACTCTTAAAGTGGTCAAGAAGGAGCTACGAATCAAAGCAAAAATAGGAAGATACATCAAAAGTGCAAGAGTAGTGCAAGTGCCCAAACATTGGGATGATCTAGTCCTGTCTCAAAAGGGAGTACAATATAATGGCATAATGGAGGAAGAGCTGAAGATCAGTGCTCAAGTATTTCACCACCTCTTCTTGAACTATAAACCTTCCACATTATATAATAGGATACCCAAGTGGCTCATGGAGGACTGTAAGTGTGGTTGAGTACGTAATGTCTTTGAGGGGCCAACACCGAGTCTTACATCATTTGCTTCAGAATACGAGTACTATAGAGAGAGTGGAGGAAATCCCAGTTTTCTATGATGGCAATGTGGCATACGAGCTTCCGCAGACAATATGTGTCCAATGGAGGGTATGGAGCAAAAGTACGATGGCCATTGCTAGACAAAGCCCACGCCAACATCGATGGCATTCCTCGGTACTATTCGCCGAAGCAAATGTATCAGAGAGGTAGAGTGTCTCAATAGAGATTGTACTGGTAGGTTGATTTTTAGCTTCCCAAACAAGGTGGCATGGATAGGTGCAAGATTCTTCATTCACTCCACTATCATTAAAGTGATTGCAAAGTCGCATGACATGGTTCTAGTACCCTATGGCAAGTAAATCACACTAATCAAGTCCAAATGCATGTCTTGCAGGTAAACTCAGTACCACCAAATGTTGGAATGTTAGCTGTTGGTCTCGGAAGCCTTGGATGCTTCTATTGTAAGAACCCCCCAATCTTTCTCTCCAAGTGTGAGTAGGTAGTGTTTTATGTGATGTCAGCAAGGCCAATGCCAAGACTATTTATTCATCAAGGCACACATAACCATGAGGTGCAAAGAGGCACATGTAGAGCTAATGTCAAAGAGGTGCGAAAGACTGTAGAGGAAATGGTAAGAGACTTTAGTGCTGCTGGACCTCGACACCTGCAAATGACTATGGCTAGAAGGCTAGTGATGGGTGCCTTAGTTTGTGAGCAAGGTGTCCCCATGTCCGACATTGAATTCTCGACGATGCTCGAGGAACTCCAACCACTCATTTAGAGGAACATGCAACATATTATTCTATTCGCAACACATTTCAAAATATCTTTAAAAGGCCATGCATATGAAGATTAATATTTTGTGCATGCAAGTTCAAACACGTGGTTTGTGCAGCACGCACTGAGAGTGATCAGGGAATGGAATCTCATCTTCTAAAGTTAAAGCAATGTTGTGCATATATATTTTTCCATGGTAGTCTATTTCCTGGGCAAGCTGTTGACAATGATAGTAGGTGCTTTATATTAAAAATGTCAACAATTGGGCCAGCCTCAGGGGTTGACTTAGTGAATCGTATGCAAAGGAATGGCACTAGGGACCTATGCAATAGCTGGATATGCTTTGACAATGTGCATTGCATTAATGATTGGATCACCATGGCAGCACATGCGTATGACCCAAGGTAGTTTCTCTTACCTAATTCTACCATCACAACGCAAACTCAAGCAACGTAGTTCTCCTTACTCTCCCATTCCTTTCTTGTATTTCTGTAGTGTACAAGAGTTGATGACTCTGGCAATATGTGAGATGAAAGAAGAGGATACAGATGCACAAGCTCTTTTTTCGACAAAGATGAATGAGGTGATGGAGAGGTGTGGACACCCAAGTGCTGATTTTCGAGGATTAATGGCATACGAGGTAGCTACCAATTGGAGGGCCATTCACATAGTGTTCAACGGTGGTCGAGACAATGTAATGCAAGGAAGGGAGAGATCTTACTTATTTCATTGGGAACAAAGTCTCCAAATACACACATCACAATATGTGCACAAGAGTTTTGAAGATGAGCATAAGCGCTTGTGCTCCATGTGGAGCTGTGCAATCAAGGAAGATGATGCAACAATGCAATATCGATTCATTCGGGCTTGGTGGGCCTTAGGAAAAGTTGTGGATTACAATATAGCAACAATGTATTGTTGGCTTAGCTGGTGGCATATCAGATGTCCATGTTGGAGGCGGCACTTTGTCGGGGTAAGACTAGTTCATAATAGTAGGATGTGACGTGCGGTGCATTTGTTTTCTCACACTCCATACCTTCTCGTGCTATATTTTTGTCTAGGTGGTGGAGGACATTGCTCATATGCCAACCACAAACTTGGTAGAGCCAATGCATGCAAGTTGGTTGGCAGGGGAGGGATTCAAAGGATCTATCAACTTGTACGATGCATGTGTCAGTGATTTGGCCAACACTCTTATAGAGCACAAAATGACATTCTTTGTGGTGGGCTGT